>NW_027396008.1:0-75557 GCF_047715735.1 Aspergillus multicolor
TATCTAATTCTTTAAAATACCTGTGAATATTATGAATACATATAAAAGTATATTCGCGAAGGGTTTTTTAGTTGAATTTCATATATCATTTTTCAATAAAATACTAAATAAGTATAACCTGTTATTTATAACTGAATAATTAAATAAATGCTTAAACAGTATTTTAAAAGAGTTTTTATAAAGGTATATAAATCATTTATAAAATAACTAGGAAAACTACTTATCTATTATAAAATTTATTTGTGAAAATCTATCATAATTTATAATAATTATTTATAAGGGCTATATCATCTTATATAATATATAGCATAAACCCTTACGTGATTATACTAAATCTTAAGATAGGTTAAAGGGTTTTTTAATAAAATAATAAATAATCTACTTATATATATATAAAATAAAAATAATTATAAAAGTAATTTAAGCTACCTAGGCATTGCAGGCTAAGTATTATAATTTTATTTGAAGTAATAACTATAGCTAGCACAGGTACTGGCCCTTCCGCGAGGGTTATTTATAAAATATTAGCTTACAATATAATCTATATATATATATAAAAAGCTTATAAAGCATAAAGTCTGCAAGGCCTTAAACTTATAAGGTAAATAGCTAAAAAAAACTTATAACTTTCCCCTTGAAAAATGCTTTATCTTTGAAAAAAAAAAAAAAGAAAGGGCAAACATAAAAGCTTAAAAAGCAAGAAAAAAAATAACTTAATATTTTCATAATTATTTATAAAAAAGATATAAAAAATAATATTTATAAATATTTTATATAAATACTCCCTGCGGACATAAGCTTATAAAATAAAATATAAAAAAGAACTTATACTTAAAGACATAATTAAACATAAGGCTTGTAAAAATAAAACATGGGAAGACCCCGCAATTTAATATAATACAATATATAAAACTGGTACTACACTGTACTTAAGAGCTGTGCTCATAGCTTTCCACCTCGAGAACGTTCATTTACGCTACAGCCAAGCTCCCTTACCAGGGTAAATATTATTGACATAATACATACGCCTTGCAACACGGGGGACCCCCACGAGGGTACTCTCCGTATATCGTGCCGCTCAAGGCTATCAGCTTATTGGGAAAGGTTTGGTACAATCGCTGATGGAAGTGGAGGTAGCATAGCGCTGCTATAGACAATGGATATGTCTACTTACTATTGCTCAATTTACGCCGCTTATTACTCTGCTTTGGCTTGAGCGACTCTGCATAGACCTTAAAGAAATCTACCGGCTCCTGCGGATGCCCTCCGGTAACATCATGGAAGGCCGTCGTGGAGATATAGTTGGTCTTCCCCTCCTTGACAAGTGAGTAGTACTCGAGAAGGTACTGGATCTCCGACTCGTCGCTGTCGGACTGCGCCTTCAGGACCTTCTTGGCTTCGTTCCTGTGCACTTTTAGCGTGGACCTGGATCAGGGAGGAGGCACCGACTCTGCAATATCTTCAAATTTCAGTTCCTGGTCGAGGGCAGTGCTAGCTGCTGTGGCCAGCTCGTCGCCAGTTGTCAACATTGGACCTGTTATGTGAGTATAGCCCGTTGTTGAGGTTCAAAGTATGCGCATACCTGTCAAGATCATTAACTGCCCTCGATGTTGGTCGCTGAAGCCGTGCTTTCCTTCGCCAGTCAAGACATGCGCGACAACTTGCGATACGTCCTGTAACGTTAGCATAGAGTACACGGAGGGAGTACAGGACATACACCAAGCGCGATAGGTGCGAACTTGTGGTCCTTGCCAACGGGAAGAGGGAGCTTGCCCTCCTCTTGGGCCTGTTTGGAGTAGATGAGAAGGTTCTCCGCATAGAAACCGGGCCTGCATTGTTCAGCTAAACTTCTTCGAGTCCAAAGAACCTCAACCTACCTAATCACGATGGGAGACTGGCCGGTTGAAGTACTGGCATCGCCCTTAGCATTCATAAAGAGCGTTTCCAGATCAATGAACTGGCGCAGATTCGGCTGCTTATCACGCTCCGCCAGGTCGCATCCAGCGGCACTTAGAAGGCAGACATTGGGAATGCCCGCCTGCTTTGTCGCCTCGATGAGTTCAACAGTGGTATCATATTTGTTCTTGTGCGCGGGCGGGATTAAACACATCACATCGGCGTTCAGCCCCTTGAGGGATGAGACCATCTCATCCAACTTTCCTGGCTCATGCGGGACGATCGTGACCCCGAGGTCTGACAACTCCTTGGATGGCTCGGACTCCGGGTGAAGCGAAAGGCCCGCAACAGACCCGATCTTGCTCTTGAAGGTGTCGTCCGTCAGCAGGAGTTCGGCGATAAGGAAACCGGTGTGGCCATCCACGGCCGTGATGGCGATTGAGCGAGACATTTTGAATTGATCCAGACACAGTTCGAGAGGTGTTCTTTTTGATCAACTTATAGTTGATTGTCGATGTGGCCTTAACCGTGGTTGAACATTCTCTAGTAGTCATCATGATGCAACAACCGCCAGCACAGATCACCATGATGCGAGCCATGTTGCACCACATGGACCAGTCAGAATTCCATGTTTTTCTTGCACACAATCTTAAAACATGATTGCACCTCGCTATCCTCCACTAACAGCGCCAACTATTTCCCCCGCGATGTCCCAACAGTCCACATCCTCACTCTCCTTTATAGCCAGGCCACACATCAGAATTAGCTCCGTGAGGTAGATGTCGCAAGGCGAAACAAGCTCAAGCTGCTCTCCATCCCCGTCCTGAAAAGGAATCAGTCGTGCCACCAGCATCCCCTTGCCGTCCAACAGTTGTAATCCCCTCTTGGCGACCCAGGTACATGATCCGAACCCAGGAAGATCGATCTTGTATTTGCTGCCAAAGAACTTCTCCTTCAGCTCTAGCGTCTGTCCTCGTACAGTAACTTTAGAATTTGAGACAGTGCCTATTTCTGCATCGCCGACCTGGTCAAAGGGCGGATTGCCCTTGTAGAGTACGATGTCCTTTTCCCCTCTTCGGAACATACAAGAAAGTAAATGGGTTGGCCGTTGGGTTGGCCATGCGAATAGACAGCTGTTATGTCGGAGCACTGGAGAAAAGAAAGCAGGCGCAGAGTGTATGGTGGTGGCTGCAGATTTTCCATCTTGTCGAACTGTCTTTTGAATGTAGAATGATTGATTGCGCCCCGTTGAATTAGGGTGTAAGACAAAGCTCTGGATAAGGCCTCGATTGAAGGTTGAAACAACACCTAGGAATCCTGAATTTCAGCCAGCGGCAAAGGTCAATGCTGGTATCTTTATAGCTCAGCGAGCCCTGGGATTATGGGCCATGCACAGAACTGCTGCCGAAATACCTCCACTTCCGCTGAAACCCTTTCCTACGGGGATTAGCATGGTGGATCAAGCATGCCCTACTCCACCCGCAGAGCGGCCCTGAATACGTAGATGTGCCCTGACCAGAGTTCAATAACGAAACTTTTAAAACGCCCACCCCATTCTCGGCTTCAGGCGACCGCAATGGAGAAGATACGTCGTGGTAACCTTGTGATAAGGAGTTGGGGTAACGAGCCCTAGTCCGGGTGCGATTGGACGCCGGTCTTGAGATAGACACGTCGAGGACGGAGGAGAGTCCATATTTTGTACAAAAGAATTCGATATCTGTACTCGAGGGCACGATCTTCGTAGGTTTTGTTGTACCAACTGTTCCGGAAACTCAAAATAGGCGTTTTGCGGCCTTGGTTTGGCGTGGGCAGTTCAGTATTATGGAGATAACGAAGGCAGGCTAGGGCGTGCAGGTCTGTTTAGCCTTGCAGGATCGAACTGCTTGTAGAACTTGGAGACAGATGGAGATTGATAGGGACGCTGCGCCTGATAAGCTGCTTGCCTTTCTCCCGACAACCGTTGAAGGCATTTAAACCCAACCCATACGCACGGCGTTGATATCGGGTGGGCCGACCTTGTAAGAAACGCTCCTTACGCTGCTTTTCTTGCTTTACAGACATGGCAAGGGGCAAGTGGTTCGCTGAGACATCTTTTGCGAAGCATACGGCGGCTGTCAAGGCTGCTCCTCGCGAGGTCATCTTCAGCCCTACATTGCTGCTGTCCTCCGCACTATACGCCACCTGCTCTATACCACTTGGTAGGTAGTGCAATATAAGTCACAGCGATGCCATCCTCTGGCTAACAAATGAACAGCGTGGGATCAAGGGTCATCCGGTTCTGTTCCGTCATTGTCCGGATTCCAGAACAACTTTCAATTCCAGTCCGGCAACAGCGCCCTCGAGATCAGGAACTACGTCTCGATAGTTTATCTCGGCGCCGGGGTTGGGGGCGGACTCTCCTTCTTCCTCAATGACCTCCTCGGCCGCCGATGGAGCTATCGTCTGTATGCCGCTTTATGGATCCTAGGCCAAGTTGTTGCCACTGCATCGCCGACGTTGGCCGGACTCTACGCTTCACGTATTATTTCTGGCCTGGGCATGGGCGCCCTAACTGTGATCGGGCCAATGTCAATCGTTGAGATTGCCCCCGCTGAGATTCGCGGCATGCTGACAGCCTGGTTCAACGTTGCCATGAATATGGCCGGCACGACTGGCGCTTTCTGCGTGCTGGGGGTGTACCAGAATATAGCTGGGACTAGTCTCCAGTATCAGGTCGTCTAGTTCGCGCCTGCTATCTTTATGTTCCTCTGCGTTTTGGCCAGCTTCTTCGTCACCGAGTCGCCCCGATGGCTGCTTCTGGTCGATCGGTATGAGGAGGCGGTCCAGGTTCTCGTCAGGCTGCGCGGTCTCCCTGCTGATAACCCCTGTGTGCACCAGGAGCTTCAGCAGATGAGGACCGCGATCCACGAGGAAAAGGCCATGTACAAGCAGGGCATTGTAGGCCTGTTTCGCGAGGCATTCACCGTTCGCTCGAACCTTCGCCGCGTCCAGCAAAGCCTTGTATCCTTTGGGCTTGCACAGCTCTCTGGCGCCAACTCTGTCACCTCGTACTTTGTTCCTATTTTGACCCTAATCGGTGTCGGTGGTGGAACAGGAAGGAACCTGTTCCTGAGTGGAATGTACAGCCTAGCCAAGATGTGCTTCGCCATTATTGCTTCCTTCTTCTTCGTGGATGCTCTCGGTCGCCGCAAGTGTTTGTTTGTAGGGGCAACCCTGCAGATGATTTCCGACCTGTACATCGGCATCTACATCAAATACAATCAGCAGGGCGACGTTCCCCATTCTGCTTCCACTGGAGCGATCGCGTTCATTTTCATTCACGGGCTGGGATACGTTGTTGGTAAGATAACCGCCAGTCTTCAATGACACCATTTACTCATTTCTCTAGGCCTCTATATCCTCCCATACGTCTTCGGAGGCGAGCTCTGGCCCAACCGTATTAGGTCATTTGGCTCCGCAATTGCCCAGTGCTTCCACTGGCTATTCATGTTCGCCATGTCGTACGGCACACCTTCGCTCCTCGCACAGACGAACAACTGGGGGGCTTTTATCTTCTTCGGCGCATGGTGCTTTATCGCGCTGATCTTCGTGTACCTTATGGTTCCCGAAACGTCTGGTTTGACCGTCGAAGAATTGGACGACGTCTTCAAGGGTTCATGGTTCAACGCCGCTCGACGGACGGAGAAGAAGGTTGTTACGCATGAGGGAATCTCTGTCCAGGCAAAGGGAAGTGAAGACCAAGAATGACCAGCGTAATGACTGGAGGTAGAAAAAGCCGTGGAGGTTACTAGTGTATGGAGAGGCCTCTGGTGGTGGTCTGGGGTGTTTGGCATGGTTCTGGGTTTGGTTTTTATATTTCTCCCAGGATTGGGCTACAACTGCAATCATGGGTTACCAGCGCGTACCGTATCCGATTCGAAACCAGTAGGGAGCTTCGGCTAATTTAGCAATCTTTTATCGGTATATATGCATTTTTCCTGATAGACCTGGTCAGCGCTGGGAGTCGGACATACATTCAATTATCCCCAAGGGTACACGATTGCACCTAGAGCGACCCATCCATCACGGTCGGACATGTATCACAGCAGTTGGAGATTAGCGAGTTGGAGACAACGACACTCAAAATCTCCAATTCCCCTCCGATAACGCACTGTAACGTCATTAGCCGGCCGATAGGAAGGATCCGAGCACCCAATCACCTGCAGTGTCCCACTCTTGTGTGCGGCGTTGTGTGATGAGACAATCTACCGGTTAAAGTGAACCTCTGGACACGATTTCATCAATAACAAGCCTCGATTAAAGCAAACGAGAGATGTCTCCCCAACTTACAAGCAAAGCCGCGCCTATTGTCATCGTTGGTGCTGGCGTCTTTGGGTTAAGCACTGCCATACACCTGGCAGAGCGCGGCTACACGAATGTCAAGGTGCTGGACAAGCAACCCTACCATGAGACTCTTTACTCATATGACAAAGGCTGCGATGCTGCCTCCGCCGGTCAGTTACATGCATAATATCCAGTGCTTGACTGAATAACTGCTAGACACGAATAAAATCATCCGAGCCGCCTATGGCTCTCAGGTTGAATACCAGACCCTCGCCCTCGAGGCCATTGTCGAATGGAAGAAGTGGAACAAGGAATTAAAAGCAGAAGCGACTATACCGTCCAGACTAAGCAGTGAAGACGTGCTATTCGTCAACAACGGGAACCTCACGCTAAGCTCGCATGAGACCCTACCAAACTTCGAACAGGAGACCATCAAGAACATGGCCAAGGCCGGCCTTGAAGCAACCCAGGTCGTCCTCAACAATCCCGATCACGTCTCTCGCGCAACAGACAAAGGGTACGGCTTCGCAGTCAACCCATTCAACCGCAAACGGAACTATGGACTACTCGACATCCAAGGCGGGTTCGTGTATGCAGACAAAGCTTGCCATTTTGCACTGCACAAGGCACAGCAGTTGGGTGTCCAGTTCGTACTTGGGGGCAGTCAAGGAACATTTGCAAGATTCCTACATGACGAAAGTTCTCGTATTGTCGGGGTCGAGACGGCAGATGGCGTGTCGCATGCAGCAGAGTTGACGATTATGGCTTGCGGGGGGTGGACTCCCTCTCTTGTTCCTCAACTCGACAATCTCTGCGAGACAACCGCTGGAAGTGTCTGTATCTTCCAACTGCCACTAGGCTCTCCATTATGGGACCGCTTGGCGCCAGAGAACTTTCCAACATGGACGTAAGTGATGAGCAAAAAGCGCGGAGTCATGCCTGGCACTAATAGACCGATGCTTAGTTACGACATTCGAGATGGCAAGGTCGGTGGTTTGTACGGCTTTGCTCGAGACCCAAATGGCATCGTCAAGATTGGCTACCGAGGAATGAAATTTACCAATCCTCGAAAGCAGGAAGACGGGGTGGCCAGGAGTGTCCCCATCACCCGGTGGACGGAGCAATCGACGCGCCAGCTTCCTCTAACTGCAGCTCAAGTGATCCGAGGTTTTGTCCAAGACCATTTACCAGACTTACTCTCCTGCGAGGTCACATCCCGGCTATGCTGGTACACGGACTCCTTCGATAATCATTTCGTCATCGACTTTGTGCCGTGTGTCGAGGGCTTGATGGTCGCAACAGGAGGAAGTGGCCACGGCTTCAAGTTCCTGCCTAACCTTGGAGCCCATGTCGTCGATCGCATCGAGGGCAAACCCAACGGCTATCTTGACTTCTGGAAATGGAGGTCGTTAGGGCCAGGTCAAACGCCGTACAACAGTATCAACGAGGGTGAAGGCAGTCAGCGCTCTTTACATCGTCAGCCATTGACTGCGGATGACTCTCTGGCTTCCAGTACTAGCCATCTTTAGTGCACCTCCGTTTACGTGCTCTTGAACTGGGATGGCCGAAATGTCGCCAGTTGTACAGGTTCCAATCATAATGGAGAAGTTTCGAGCGTGTTGGGGTCCTAGAGAGACATGGGAATTTGGCACTCCTCCTCTGTATAAACCGTACGCTCTCACGCTTGTTCAGAACTTTGTAGCATAGCGGACTTAAGATACTCAAATGTCAGTTCGCCGGTGCGAGAATGCTGGCAAAGCCGCTGCAGCAGAAAATGGACTTGATCCTCAAAGAAATAGCATAAAGGTCCTTCTGTTAGGGCGGGCACAGGCCCATCACGGGCAGCTCGTACTTGATATACCCAATCGCCCTCGAAAACGTCAAATACAAGCAGATGCTTCGACGTTCAACTTCAATATGGCTTCTGCCCGACCAATACACCAAACCTGGTATCAACAACATTCCCTTCCGCGTAATAAAGCTGCACGTCGCGTAGAACCTCCGCCGCCCGCTCGCTTGCCGCATTACTGTCGGCCACCTGTCCCGTCTTGAGGATAATAAGCGGCATCACGCTAGTGTAGAAGCCCGTCTGCCACTGTTGGAGTTTGTCGAGCAGGTCTGGTCGCTTACGAGGTAAGAATGGCTTATTGGCAATATTCAACAGCCCAGCCTTTCGGTAGGCTGCCTCGATCACTTCTGGGGCGTGTTGGCTGATCTCCGAAATCTCGCAAAACTTCAGCCATGTATCGGTCACCGGTGATGCTTGAGGGTGATCGGTCGCTAGCTCCGAGAAATCAATCTCAACCCACTGTAGGTAGCCTCCGGGTTCTGGACAGCATGCAGTTAGCATTGTCCACCTGCACGAGGTAAACCCTTACTTAGAATGGTCAGGAGATTGTTGACAGCCTTCTGATACTCTGACTCGGGAAACGCTGTGACCAGAAGTCTGACATTGACCAAATCGTAGCGGTTGTGATGCTCAGCGGGGAACGGCTGGAATACGTCGTGGACGCTGAGCTGAATGCCCTCAGGGGCTGGTGGGAATTGCGCTGCGGAAATGTCGAAGCCATGAAAGTACCGTTCTGACTCGCCTGCATGCTTCTCAAGGACCTTCTTTGCATCCCAGAGCCAGATACTGGTTTCTCCTTAGCTTCGCTATTGATGGAACGGTGAGTCTCCTTACCCAGTCCCCGTAGCAACGTCAGCAACAGCAGAGATATTCTCCAGTGGCACAGATCTGTCGATGGGCCCTTCAACAAACTCGACAAGAACCTTGTGCTGCTCATTGAGTCTGTTCAAGTCAGCATGTGGCACATCGGAGGTATATCGCAAAGACTGACCGGCGAGACTCGGCCTCGTCACGGGCAAGAGGGTACATTTCCGCTGGTTCACTCATTTTCGCCAAATGTAAGGATGCATATGGCAAAGCATCGGAGGAAAAGGACATTTATATAGGCTGACCACCTGCAGGACTCTGACGCTCACTCTCGCACGGGGCCTTGATTGGGCCAATCAGAAGACCATTTAGGTAGGATGCGTTCTTCAGCTTGGGTGAAACAGTGCGTGGCTGGCTGAACTTTGAGGAGAATAGAGCTCAGCTGCTGTACAACAGAGACATAAGTGGGCCTCAGCTAAGCCCCCTGAACATGGAAGTTCTTCGTCATGGCAGAGATGGGCGATAAGTAGAGGGAGTGTTGCTGCAGAACCGGGGGAAGTGACAAATATATATCTCTATCTTGGTTGAACAGGTCGCACGCAAGCCAACTATAGCAACAACTGCCAAGGAGACGCAGTAAGCGCCCTGGATTTGCAGTAGTCGCGCATTACTCGGATTACCGTCACGAGTTGACTACCTGGTTGCTGCCCATGTGACAAAGTCTTGTGGGCAGGAGTGGCGGAGACCCCGCGCGGGGAGTCAAGATAGATAGCCTTGCTGCCTTGGTGTTGGTGCCTTGCAGCCTGACGGCCCGCCGCTGCGACTAACCGCATCTGGTTAGTGAGTGGCTTCCACGGTCGCGATCGCCGGCCAAAATTCTCCAAGGCAGCAGCAATCCAGTCATTCCTCCCCTGTCGTTCCTGATCATGTCTCCTCTATGAGTGCCGCAACATTGCTTCCGGATCGTATCAATCACTGCTGCCTGCAAAGCTTAAGCTGGCAACATGACCGACCCCGAGTCCGATCGTGGCGACGCGGACCCTGAAGATGACGTCACCGTTTCCCAGTTCGCGGCCGCGTGTTTGATTCAGGTACTTCGTCCCAATTGCACTGCTTGTCGCGTTATTGACAATGTTTAGCGAGTGTACCGCGGGTATCGCACTCGAAGAGAGTTAGAAGGAAGGCACCTGACCGCGACAAACCGATGGATTGATGTATGTCGCTCGGCCTTGTCGCCGCCCCTTGAAACTGACTCGGTAGACCATCAGGGAGGCTCAGTCCCAGGACCGCCATCGTTCTGCGACATCTCCCGCTAACTCGCCGGCCGAACAAGCCCATCGGAACTGGGCTCATGCAGTCAATGTGGCTAAGTTGGCGCGCGGCGATAGCTACAGCCGTCGCCGCGAAACATCGATCAAACCGACGAGACCGGCTCCGGCCACAGTAAGCAAAGCCATGGATCTCCAGTATTTCCTCGAGATGATGGACCCAAGTCATCGGCACGGGAGTAACCTACGAAAGTATCACGAGTACTGGAAGTCGACCGATTCTCACGAGAACTTCTTCTACTGGTTAGATTACGGCGCCGGGAAAGACGTCGAGCTTCCTGCATGTTCCAGGGACAAGCTGGCGCGTGAGCAAGTGCGTTATCTCTCTCGCGAGGAGAGACTCAACTATTTGGTGAAGGTTGACGAGAAGGGCAGGTTCCGCTGGGCTCGGAATAACGAGCTAGTCTGGACCAACAACGCCATGTACGAGGATGGCGAAGACGGTATCTTGCCCGTTCGTACTCTCAGTGCGCCGGGAAAAGAGAGCACAAGTGCTAGCTCCATCTTTCGATCACGACCACGCTCGGCATCTGGGTCGTTGCTGGACAAGAACGCGTTTGATTCACACCACGCCAACCATCATCAAGGCCTTTCAGATCGCAGACGACACATTGTAAACCGCATCAAAGACAAACTATTTGGAAGCGACGACTGGTGGATATTTGTTGCCGATCCATCCTATCGTCTGTATGTTGGGATCAAGAAGCGAGGTTCATTCCAACACTCATCGTTCCTCCGAGGGGGCCGGATAGCGGCTGCTGGGCTGATCAAGATCCGACAAGGGAAGCTACGAGATCTAGCTCCGTTAAGGTACGTCCATGATTCAGCCGTAAACGGACAATACTGATAGTTGCAGCGGACATTATCGCCCCCGCTCGTCCAATTTCCACGCGTTCGTCCAGTCCTTGCGCGATCAGGGTGCTGACCTATCCCGAGTGTCGACTACCAAGCTGTATGTAACACTTGCTGGAATGGAAGGCTACGTTGGCACGAAGCGAAAAGTCATCAAAGCGCGAGAGAAGATGGAGCGGAAAATCCATCACGCAGAGAAGAGCGACGAGCCATTCACGGTTGACCTGTGACGGGCTGACGTGCTTTCTGTATCTCTGGCATCATCCCGGTCATGCCAGAACGGCACCGCAATGCCGATCACACCATCGTTGGAGACGAGATGGAGGGGTTACAAAAGGTGCCTTGACCCCTCTTCCAAGGTTGTTATCCTCAACTGTTACCCAGATCACGATGCCGACCGAGTTCATCAGTCTTACCTTCCCTACCCCTTCCACGGAGATCGATCCGATCCCCAATGCTACCATCGATCCGGCATTCCTTGAGCGCTATGCTCGCAACTTAGACGATTACGCGTACAACTACACGCTCGTGCCCTACGATAGCTCATACTTCGACCCGTGGACCGTTGGTGCGACCATCGCGGCGCATACCAAAAACATCAAGATCATCATCGCTCTGCGACCCAACACTTTGTATCCGACGGTGGCCGCCAAAGCCCTAGCAACCCTGGACCAGCTCAGCTCCGGTCGCGCTGTCGTCCATTTTATTGCTGGTGGCAGCGATGCCGATCAGGCCAGGGAGGGCGACTTCCTCAACAAGGAGCAGCGCTACGGTCGGTTGGAGGATTACATCAAGATCCTTCGCCGCGCCTGGGAGTCTGCCGAGCCATTTGATTGGAAGAGCCCGTACTACACCTTCAAGGACTTTAGCAACCGCGTCCGCCCGGTCAACGGCACCATCCCCGTCTCGGTCGGAGGTTCAAGTGCTGAAGCCTACCGCATCGGTGGCTCCCTCGCGGACATCTTCGGTCTGTGGGGCGAGCCTCTGAAGGAAACGAAGGAACAAATCGACCGCATATATGCCGAGTCAGAAAAGGCCGGACGCACCGACCGGCCTCGTATCTGGGTGACGTTCCGGCCCATCGTCGCCGAGACCGACGACTTGGCTTGGGCCAAGGCACACCGTACCCTCGAGGCCCTGCAGAAGCACCGCGCCGCTGGTCTCGGTAAAGCGCCCGCCAATGCACCTCCTCCTCAGAACGTCGGTTCGCAACGCCTGCTCGACATTGCCGCCCGGGGTGAAGTCCAGGATCGCGCCCTGTGGTATCCGACCGTCACCGCGACAAATGCTCGCGGTGCCTCGACTGCTCTGGTTGGGTCTTGGGAGACTGTTTCCGAGTCGATTCTTGACTATGTGGAGCTTGGTGCCGAGCTGATCTCGATCCGAGGCTACGACAACCTGAACGATGCGATCGACTACGGGCGCTACATCATCCCGCGGGTGCGGGAGGAGTTGAAGAAGAGGGGGAAGCAGTAGACTGGTGTTTGTTTATCACAACGACGCCATGCGGATACAACTGTAGATACAACCCTACAATGAATTTACATACAGGTGGTTTAAGAATATATTGTATATTTACCACGAATACATCGAATACCTACATATCATCAACATTCCCTAACCTCGATGCGTATCTTCAATACCCCAACCCCTTCCTCGCCCCCACAAAATCCACCACGTCAAAGAAACTCTTCTTATAGAACCTGTCCAGCGTGGTTCGATTCACCACCTGAATCCCAAACTGCTGCGTATAATCCCCAAACTCCCAGTTATCCGCAAAGCTCCACGCAAAGGCACCCGACACATGCACGCCGTCTTCCCAAATTGCCTTGAGTGTTTCAGAGAGGTACGAGAGGTAGTATTGACTCCGCGGGGTGTCGAACACCTGGTCCTGCAGTTCCCGCTCCGATTCGCCGTAGGCAGGGAACCCGAACTCTCCGATCACCACGGGCGTGTGGAAGGTGTTCCAGACGTAGTTCAGATACGAGCGGAGATAGGTCGGGGTGATGTAGACGTAGCTAGCGGAGCGATAGCCAATGTTCCAGCCGTGGACGGTAGTGGTCTCCTGCGTCACGCAGTACGGGTAGAGAGAGTTGATACTCATGTTTTGGCGCGCGCAGGCTTCGATTCCGCCCGGTGGTGCGGAGACCACAGTTGCGGTATAGGGGTCGATACCGAAGAAGTCGGTGGTGTTGGCAAAGTATGCCAGTTGGTCGGAGGTCAACTTGAATGAGCCGGGCAGGGTGCTTAGCAGAGTGTCTGGGTATTGCTCTCCTAGGCAGAGGGGGTTCCCGAAGCCGGCGAGCTGCATCTCGTTGAAGCGGTTAGCGGCTTCGATATCCGTTTCATTCTCTGGATTCTTGGGCACGCCGAAGTTGTTGTTCAGCTTGAAGCCGATCTGTCCTGTGCCATTAAGGCCGTCGTGGTAGTAATGATACAGCTCGGCGTGAGCCTGGACGACGTTGTGAATGCCAGCGAAGTTGAAGGCATAGAGCAGGGGCTCGTTGAACGTCACCCAGACGGGAACACGGTCTGCAAAGTGCGTGAAGAGAATCTTGCCATAGTTGACGAACGCCTCCACGAACTCCGGATGCCCATATCCCCCATTGCGACCGCCGATATCCGCCGTCGCATCCAGACTTGAGTTCTGCAGAAAGTACAGCGGCGAGTCGAAATGGATCATTGTGACGACGGGCAACATGCCCACTTCCAGGACATAATCAATCAGGTCGTCGTAGTGTTGGATCGCCTGCTGGTTGATTGGACTGCCAGGGACTGTAAAGGGGAGAATGCGCGTCCACGGGATAGAGAAGCTGTAGTACTTGACCCCCATGGCCGCGAGGCGCTGAATGTCCTGCTTATACAGGTAGTAGTTCTCATTCGTAACGTAGTTTTTGGGTCTATCGTCCTCGATGAGCTTCTCCTGGTTGGTGGGCGCCCGACCCTCCAGTGCAATGGCGCCCTCGATCTGTGCGGCTGACCCCGCGACACCGAACATGAAGTCTTCCGGAAAGTCATAGCAGTCTGTCGGACCAAATGGGTCGCGGGGTGGGAGAACGAGCTCGCTCGATGGGATAGGCGTAGGGTTAACTGTGGTCGTGTACTGGCCGATGGTCGTGTAATTGATCAGGCTGGCATCCTGCCACTGCGAGGACCACGCTGCTTGACCGTACTTGTCGTCTGTGTCGGTTGCGGTAATCACCGTCTTGCCAGGGACCCAGCTACCCCAGGTGGTGGTGGACAGCTCGGTTCCGTAGATTTCCAGCGCCTCATCGTACGTCGGTGCATACGTCTTGGTAGTCGTTGGCGATGGTACAGACGTTGCATATCTGCCTTGTTAGACATGCCCAGTGCCATTGAGGTAAAACACACCTAACAGTCTCATTCTGCGTATAGTAGAACGGCTCAAACCGGTAGCTCGGCGTCGCCGGTGCAGCAGTACATTCAGATCGAGCAGTGTATCCTGTTGTAGTGATGTACAGCTGCTGAGCCTGGACGGCTGATGCCAATGTTAGGACTACGGGGGCTCTCATCTTGAAGGTACCGAGGATCTGTTAAGATAGGTCCGTAAGCGCGGATCATCGCGGCTTTATACCCCGCTCCAAGCCCATCGAGTCCACCAGCGCAGACAAAGAGCCGGAGTCTCTTGCCTCCAACTTGTCTCGGCGTCGACGTCAGAACGGACACAAAAACACCGCCGCCGGGGAGGAATGGAACTGTATGTTGTGTCTTCCAGGGCAGGGAGATGGCCCATGGGGTTGGACTAACTGCACAGGGCTTAGACTTGGAGTCATCCCCACGGGGACTCCAAGCCCGACAATTGCCCGCGCGTGGATCGGCAGTCGCATGGCCGCGGATGCCTGTAAAAGTCAAGGCTTTCTCCCTAGTTGATTTCCTCGGTCGGAGCTTGTCCGATGATCAAAGTCTTCTACGCCTTTCGTCCTGCCATCCGGAAACTCTACCACTGGCCGACTCACCGCACACTAGGGGTCTGTTGAGCTTTTCTTTTCTTTACCAATGCTAGATTGACTATGGTACATCATAGCGACAAGGAATGGATATTCCGCTGCAAAAATACGCTCAATCACCCTATCGACTTGCAGCGGAGTTGTTGCCCTCTAGCTGACCAGAGAAAGCAATACAATCATCACAACCGGAATATCCATTCCGGGGATCCAGGTCACCCCAAAGCATCAAACTGACCGGAAAATCAAGCAGCAACCCCCCCCTCCTCGGTCCCCACGGCAGCCCTCTCCTTCTCGTCCAGCACCCTGGCACCAACCCCGCCGCGCTCCACATTCCGGATATCCCGATACTGCACGCGGGTCTGCCATGGCTTGATGTCGGTGTGGAACATGGCGTCAACATCCTCCAACGTCTTGCCTGCCGTCTCCGGGAAGACGAAGAAGACGTGGAGCGTCATGGCGGCGCAGAACACACCAAACACGATATAGACTTTCCACTTGATATTTTCAAAGGCGGGCGGCACGAAGTACGACAGGGCGAAGTTGAAGATCCAGTTGGATGCGGTCGTGACGGCCACCGCTTTACCGCGCAGCCGCAGGGGGAAGAGCTCGGGCGGATAGATCCACGAGACGGGTCCCCAGGTGGGAGCGTATGAGGCGACGAACAGGTAAGTGCATGCAATGACGCCCTTTGCTGCGGATTGTGCGTCTGACATGTCCCATGATTCCTCGGGGACGTGGTCAACGCCGCCTGGGGGTGCGGGCTTGCCGTAGCTGGCCATGATGCCGGCATTGGCGAACATGAAAGTCATCATGAGGGTGGATCCGACCAGCAGCGGGATGCGACGGCCCCAGCGGTCGATGAAGATAAGAGCGAAGATGGTCATGACCACGTTGATGACATACTGGATGGACGAAGCGACAAGATTGGCATTACCAGACAATCCCGCCATGCCGAAGACATACGTGATGTAAAGCATCATCACATTCATCCCCGTCAGTTGGGACCAGATCTGCGTAAACATGCCAATGTGCGTCCGATTGATCATGTTGGGCTTAAACAGGTCCAGATAGCTGGCATCGGCATTGGCGCGTTCAAATTCACACATCTCACGGATCTCGCGCAGCTCCGTCTGGACGAAGGGATCGTTGTGATTACCTTTGGCGTGGACCAGGGCCAGTGTTTCATGACACTCCTCCCATCGATCCTTCTTGGCCAGCCATCGAGGGCTCTCGGGCATGAAGAAGAGGGCGAAGAATAGGAAAACAGCCGGGATCATCTGCAGCCCCCAGGGCAGTCGCCACGCAGTTGGGCCGTCGATGTAGCTGCTCCCGTAGGAGATGTAGAACATGATCAGGATCTGACTTGTCAGTATTTCTTGTGAGAAGGATGAGGAAACCTACACCCCAAGTGATGGCCCACTGCTGAGCCCCGACGACCGTCCCCCGCCGACTCGGCTGGGCCAGCTCCGAGACATACACCGGAACCTGAGCACTGCAAATCCCGACCGAGATCCCATTGATGAACCGACCGACGACCAGCTGCGCGATACTAAAGGAAGAGCAGGTGATGGCACTGCCAATACACCAGATGACGGCGCCGACCTGGATGGCGCGTCGACGGCCAAGCCAGTCGGTGATGATACCCGAGCACAAGGCGCCTACGAACGAGCCTCCAGGCATCGAAGCCGAGATGCCACCCTGGTTGGCCGATGTTGGACCAGCGCACTGGCCGTCTTCATCGACGTCGCCTTGGTTGAAAAAGCATTTATACTGTTGGGTGCCGAGGCTGCAAGAATCAGTACCATGCGTATGGGAAAGACAGAGTGATGCGTACATGGCAGACATGGAGGCGATGTCGAAACCGAACAGGGCACCTCCGATGACCGCAATGGTCGTGATCACATAAATGTTGGCAAAGACGAAACCCATCGTGACCTGCTGTGTGGTCTTCTGAGGTTCGATTTCAACACGAGACACCGGGGGCAAAAGCCGGGGAAGGGGCGTTATAAGCCTGACCCTGAGACGCGGGGTCGCCGTCAACCTCAAAGCATGATTCAGGCAGGAACGATAGATAGCTTCTGGCATAAATCCTTCATTGGCAGCACCCGGGGAAGAGATTGGAAGGAATCGACAGATGACAGGGTAGCATTCCACCTCAAAACCCGCCAATAAACATGCAAGCGAAGCGTCAATCACATCTTCTCTGGGACAGTAAACTCATCCGGTGGTCTGATAGGATTTCAGTTTGCAGCGATGGGAATCCTGGCCAGGTTGGTAATACCCCGAAGCTGGAATAAGCCGACCGCATCCATGGTCGGGAGCTGGAACAAGGCAGGCGGACCAAGCCGTCCCATACGGGTTTGCGTACAGAAGAAGTAATATCGCCCGCCGGATGTTGTGACCGTGTCACATTCCAGATCAGAAGGGTCATAGCTGAAAGTCAAACTCCAGATCACTCCACCTCCACGCCACAGTCCCTGACCAGCAACTGGGGGCGGGGGGTCCGGGGGTGGGGTGACCCTTAAGGGCTGGGCCTGAACTCAACTTCCACATCCAAAACAAGAACTAGAGTGTGCCGAATTGCCGAGAAGGCTTGAGAGGCTTGGAGAGCTTGACCGCGCCTCGCAGGTGTGATTGGCTGCTTCTTCGCCATCAACGCCGCTGACGTTGGAACATCCCAGTGCATCCGGGTGACTCTGGTCCGCCATTACGCCTGCATGCTTACCAGGCATTCAAGGTTATGAAGGGTAGACTGTACATAGGGCGCCAAGGGATGCAACAGCGCCATCTGGTAGTTAGTGCTCCGAAGGACCGCAGCCGCATTGTGCATGGGGATTAGGCAAAGGTCCTTAAGCTCCTTGTAAGACATCGTTGGTCCCATTCCAGATTGTCGCAACAATTGAAATAACCGGACAGACCATCGTTCCGTAAGAGCAATGTGGCATAGTATCAGGACCCTCCGATTATTTCCATCTAGGTATACAAGCTAAATGTTCCAGTCTGCTCCAACCTGATATCCGTAGTACGCCGCGATGTGAGGGTGGGGTCTCGCTCGCAGATACTCAAAAGTATTAAGCCCCCGCTGAAATCTTTTTTTCGAAGCCGTTGTCTGCGTAAGCGAATATACTAGGTGCTTTGGTGTATACCCCATTCGACGAGTGGCTGGGTTGTGGAAGGTCATCACCAACGTAAATCATCTTTACCCCGGCTAGATTGTCCAGAGAGCGCGGCAGTCCAGTTCTTTGCTTGAACTTCCCAATGTACAAGGCATCCGACGCGTCTTCTACCGCCATCCGCACATACAAAAAGTACGTCTTCTTCGCGGTGGACCGTCAATGCGCCGCAGATTAGCGGGGGTCCGGTGTGTGAGAGCGTTCGATGGAAATGGGCGTGTCGATAGTTGCAAAAAGCGCTGGAGGTGTCAGAGGGGAGAATTCAGGTATGGAGGCGAAAGAAAGAGACCTGTGGATTGTTATGATGTTGTGGACGCGAGTCGCGGCGTTGTCCGGGCTACGATACTTGCTTTTTCCTGCTTGCCCCATGACCATTGTGCACGCTTGTGGTTGTCACTCCACCACGCCCTTTCCAACACCGTGAAGAAAGAGAGATGTGGTATCGGATGGCCGCGGTTCGGACCGCTATGGCAGGGAGGTCTGAAGGAGGCATCGGCCGTGGCTTGCTGACCTGCTGGGGGCTAAGGCCCGATGACCTTGTGCGTAATGCACACCGTACAAATCATTTGAGACGACGCATACTCGTGGAGCGCAAGCCATCTTCCAGCTCAGTTATGGATTCGCCCCAAGTCTCGCGCGCTCCAAGAAGTGCCACAGTATTGAAGAGTTTACGTTGATATACTGGTGAGCGGCGTTGATCAAGCACAAGAGCCGGACTACCTAATGCAGGAAGCTCAGATGTTCTCTTCCAGGAGAACCTGGCGACAAGATGACTGCTAAAGTCGGTACTATGAACCCCGTCCTCGAAGCGTACGTTAGCTTGCTGGAAGGCCACAGCGAATTGTGTTAAATTCAGCCAAGGGTCGGCCAGTAATTCTTTGGCAGACGCTCGCTTTGCTAGCTCCCACTGGAGCTTTTTCCGCATGTAGGAGAGAAATAGATTCTGCGATGAATCTCTCAGGTTGCTCTCCAAATTCTCCAAAGATCTGGAGGGAACTTCAGCTGTCCCAATCCAAATGCCTGATTGTCCTTTATTAGTGGTGCTGAGTCGGCTGTCTGGGAAGGCGCAACCTACCCTCGCCATCAAAGAACTTCTTTGCATACTCGCTCTTTCGAATAAATTCCCTTGGTGGAAGGCCCATGACCGCTACCATGCCTGCGATGTGGTGACTGTCTGAAATTTCCCCGTTGGCATCGCGGGCATAGAATAGATTCTTCCTCTCGAAAAGATTCCATGCCTATCGGAGTAGTGAGTTTTCTGCAGAACGACAGTTAAGGCGTGCTTTACACGTACCAGAACCCCTACGTTCCAAATATCGATCTTCTCGTCCCACAGAATGCGCAGTACGACTTCTGGAGCCCGATGAACCAGTGGTTGTACATCCTCCCATCGGTCGCCTAGACCAGAACGGAAGCGAGCCTCGCCGAAGTCCGAGAGGACAGGGACGACCATGCACCTTGGGAATTCCAAGGTCTCGAAAGGTATAGATCATCCGATTTTCGGTGACCTTGCGAGGGGTGGGACTGATTCTCTCCGCTTCCTCGAATTGGACAAGGATGGACTCATCCTTCACGCCGACCATGATGTTGTTCTCCTGAATATCAGTATGAACGATCCTAGCTTCGGTATGAAGAAAGTCCAGAGCAAGAAGGATGTGGATGAGGGTCGGTTTGAGCAAGTCTTCTGGAAGTCGCTTCTCGGGTGCGCGATGGCGTAGCTCACACAAAACTCATTGCCATAAGAAGATGCACCAAGCATCGGTAGGAGTAGGTGTATCAGCGGAGCAGAGTTGGAAGTCATCGATGGCGCGTCGGACAGGAATCGAGCCTGTATCACTAGTCTTGATTTCGTTGAGATGTTTGTACACCTCTAGTTCTCGTTATCCATGGCTGGAGCCGTATTCGCATATCTTCATCGTCACGTAGGCATGCTCCCTACTACTTTTCAGTCGAGAATCAAAATTTGGGGGACGTTAAACTCACTGGAGATCTCTACAGAGCCATACTGTGGAGTGACCCCCATAGCCTAGCTTTCCAACGACCTGGTATCTTGAGCGAAATACCTCACCAGTCTTGACAGGATAGAAGTGCGCCGGCGCGTATCCTGGCAGCTTCTCTTCTTCTAGTTTCTGGGTGGAGTCGATGATTGGGCCTGACGCGGGGAATCCGCGGATGGGAGAAGGCGATTGCCCGAAGATGACCTGCCTCAGTCGATGGGTGAGGCGGTTCATTGTTGACTCCACATCAACACAAGGGAGGAGAAGGAGCGCCGGGGGATGAGGAGACGACTCACGTGTCTCATCCTGTGCCCTTACATCAGCTTGATATGATTGGCCACAAGGGCCAGCCAATGATGCGATGGGAGTGTTTCAAGTTTAGCCACAAGCATAAACATGAACATCGAGAACGATAATGTAGCTGGGATTGCTCAGGCGTGAGCTCTTCTACTCCTTACGCTTGCTTAACAAATGCTTTGTAAGAGCGCGGCCCTGCGTTGCGGGTTCCTGTTGGTGTTGGGGGCCGAATCCTCCGCTACTCCTAGTCTATACGAAGGGTCTCGATATGCCGTGCTGAACGGGTAAGTTTTTCACGGGTTAGTCCAGAACGATGAATTAACATGGGTCCAGCATCCTGTGTTGTTGTTGATTCGATTATCAGGCAACCCTGAGATAGGATCCAGTCAAGCGTAGATCGTGAATATATACCGCTGACTAGGATTCGGAATCCACCTGCTCATTTGCTGTACTTGTTCCGACTCCAATGAATGTTGATAGAACTCGTGGCCTCTTTCACTAGGAGAGCGTTCAGAAAACTGGAGGAGCATCCGTGCTATCCCGCCTATGCAACGGAATAACCAGGCAGTGCTTACTCTTCTATATTAAATGTAACAATGGGGCCGCTCTTGAAGAGTCCTAGCGCAGCCACCAATACGCCTTGACGAATGGCAAGTTCAACCTACTGTTGGTTATATGCTCGAGTCATGGAAGGCCGAGCAGACGGAAAACTCCGTTGGAGATGGTCTATATGCAGAGGTTGACTGTATACACAACGACGATATGTCTGTGTCGTAAAAGTATAAAAGCCCTAACATTCCTCGTGCATCTACCATATACCTCCTCTCTGAAGCAAGCTCCTTCACATTTCCACGGTCAAACAGCCAAGCTCGCAATGCACCGCTCGTCCCTTCTCCTTGCTCTCGCCGGTGCTGGTCTGGCCTCAGCCCAGGGCTTCTCCACCGAGTGCACCGACATCAGCCTCAACGATAACTGGCTGATCGCAACCTGTCCCACAGGCAGCGGCTCCTCCATCAGCAGTAGCGTCTTCCTGAACAACAAGATCTCGAACAACAATGGAAACCTTGAGGTACGTCCACGCTATATAGCTTGTGCACTTGCTGTGGAATGCATGTCGTTAACTTTTGCTGCGCATATGGTAGTGGGTTGAAGAGTAAGTCCTTCTCCTGGACCAGATTATACCGTCCTAGCTATGAGAGGGCATGAGCCTAGTACTTATCAACTCTCATCAGCGGCCACTATGGGGCGTCCTGCGTCGACTGCTCCGTCTCCGATGGCACTTTATCCTGTACATGCCGCGGAAACTGGGACCCCAATGTCGCGTCTTCACTGAACCTAGGTACACCCGCTTTCCATCTCTCTTCTGATTCCCCTCTAACCACCAAACCCCAGAGGAACATATCGCCAACTACGAAGGCCACCTGCTCTCCAACCAAACCGGCGAAATCACCACCATCCCCGCCGATTCTACCGTCGCCGTTCCGTCTTCCTTCGACCTAACCCTCTCCCTGGTCGCCCCCTTCCTCGGCACAGACTGCTCGACCGCCGGAACAATCCTCTCCCTCGGGCCAAACGACTGCTACTACATCAACCCCGGCGGCATCGGGACGGTGTACTACTCAGCGGGTATTCAGACGGGCAACGAGGGGTGGGAGATTGTGGCGTACTCGGACCCGGAGTGTACGAGCGAGGCGGTGTATACGTTTACGGCGGAGGATAACGACAAGTGTGTGCCGTTTGATCCGAATGCGTCGGCGTTTGGGGTGAAGCCGTTGTGGAATGCGGATTGGTAGGCACTGAGGGGCTGTTGAGTTGGGTTGATGACGGTGAGTGGTCCTAGCAGTGATGAAGTAGGACGCTTGTCCGGTGGTGTAGCTCAATTCTAGCCAGAACATATAAATGAGATGTCAGAGGGAAATGTTGAAAGCTGGAAAGGTGTTATAGATAGTGAGAAATGCCCGTCTATTTACCACCCAACATCCCAACCACTACACCCAGATCCCCTGAAATGCCAACAGCAACCCCCTCCTCCTCAAGTTCCCAAGGCACACACCCAGCCGCATCCATCCCAGCCCGAATCAAGCGGATGCCACCAGTGACCCCAGCTTCCTCGACAAGCTCCTCGTTGGGCCATCTCAGGATGGACGGCGTATTGAGTCCAACCCCCAACTCAAGTACAACCGCCTTCTTGCCCCGTTCTATTTCGAAGGAGACATGTTCTAGGAACCGCGTATACTCCCTCTCCTGTCCCTGAAAGGGAGAATCGTTAAAGTAGTCTCCGCCGCGGACGCAGAGGGTCAGTTCGCCGCCGCAATATTTGCAGCTTGGTATCTTAGAGATGTCTGTGAGTTCTTGGGTTGTCGGGTCCAGATGCGGCAGAGCTGCATTCAGGAATGGCGCCGACGGGAACACTGCTTCGCGTCGACACGTGGCGAAACATTGTAGATATGCGTATTGGCCCTGGGGCGTGGAGACCCGTGACGGCTGGAAGCCGTTTGCAACGAACAGCCCATCGGCGTTTGACGTACGGACAAAACACCGACTTCCGAAGCTAGCAGCCATCTTCAGGAGAGATGCGTAGAGAGGCGAAGCAGGCCACGTCCGGACCATGTTCAGGTGATGGATGTAATATCCCCATTTTTGCAATGGGGATTTCCATCCGTTGAAGCCGAAGACGTCGTAGAGTCGCCGAAGACCGAGCGGGAGGAAGGCGGGGAAGTACTTCGCGAACAAATCGGGCGATGTATAGTCCAGTCCTGTCGCGGCAGAGAGGCCGGCGCCCGCACTGATGATGAGGTAGTCTGCTTCGTTGAGCCATGAGCGGGCTGTTGACATTGAGGTGGAAGGGTTCGGTGCTGCTGCTGGTAGTGCTGGTAGAACTTTCGTTGATGCGTCATTGAGGCCGAGAGACTGCATCTTCGCATTGTATAGATCGAAGTCCTTTTGTAGGAAGGTATCAAAGATGATGTCTGTGATGGTTGTCTCCGGATGCTCAACACACCATCTCGTCACAGTATCAATGGCAATCTGCGCAGCAAGATCAGAGGGAAACGCAAAAAGCCCCGTCGAGATGCAGCAGAACGCAATGACCTTGCGGCCGTCCGCCAGAGCTGGCAGCGCTTCCACGGCATCCAGGCACGATTTGTAGCAGTCGCTCAACTGCTTCCGGTGAAGCTCACTGGGGGTGGTACGGTTTCCGAGTTCAGGGCCGACAGTATGAACGACGTACTGCGCGTGGAGGTTGAATCCAGGGGTCACTTTTGCTCGTCCAACAGGTTCATCGTGGCCCTGCTCAAGCATTAACTCGTAGCAAGCTTCGCGCAGACGAGGTCCAGCGGCAGAGTGGATCACATTGTCGATGCATCGATGTGAAGGCTGGAAGCATCCAAGAAGTGCGGAATTTGCGGCGTTGACAATGGCGGTCACGTCGGTCAAGGCGGTAATATCGCCCTTCCACACGTATATCCTGGTCTTGTCGACGACTATCCGGGGGGATATTGAGCTTGATGGAGTGAGCAGAGCGTGACCTTTTTTGTAAGAAAGGACGGTGTCGATGTCGCTCAGGAGGTCCTTGGCTATCTTCAGGTCGGGACTGCGCCGGCACAGGATCTGGCGAAGGAGTTCAAGCTGTCCCCAGCTATCCATTTGCAGGAACCAGTCATAAGGTTGATGGCCATAACTATGCCCGCATGCATGCTTTCCGACGTTCATGCCTTTTGTCAATTGCGATAGAGCCCTAGCCAAGGCCTCCGATGGCCGGTGGGAGATGTGGTCGGCCATAGTATGTATAACCTGTGTGATCCTTAATGACGGGCTGGTCATAATACCCAGGTGTCGAAATATGATGCTCTTCCAGGTAGAGTTTACCCCTCGAAGGATATAAGTTCCCTTTAACCAACTCCCAGAGGGCGTCGGTGACAAACACTGCTTAATAATGAAGCCGGTGGGCGGGTGCAGCTCGCTCGAATGTTCACGACCCACACGATTTGAACAGCTAATAAATCATCGGTACGACGGTTCGTTCGAGTACATCCCAGAGGACTTCTCAGAGCCTACTCGCCTGTTGAACGACAAACCCCAACCAACTGTCGGCCTGGAAAAGCAGCCCAAGCCCCTTGCGACCCTCTCTAACATCGCTTACGATGTCGCATATCAACTGCGGTGGATTTTCCACGCAAGGTCGAGTTCCCGACTCAACCTGTGCATGGAATCGTCGGTAAAAGTCTTTCGTTTCGGGTGCATCCCACAGATACCCGCTGTCGGGGAGGGCGAATCGGAGATCGGAGAAACGTAGCATGCCAGTATTGAAATGGTGATTCAGCTTGAAGATGGTCAGCGCAAGGCGTTTTGTCTCTTCCATGTATGTCCAGGAATAAAGGACAGAATCGGCGGGTTCCAGGAGAGCGTGCATGTTGGCATAGTCAAAAAGGCCGCCTTTTGTACAAGTGGTCGTTATGGCGTCGAGGAGAATACGGCAGCGGTCGTAAGTGTCTTTGTCGACGTCACGAATGATAGCGAAGATGATGTTCAGGACGATAGTCTGGTATGTGCTCATGGGCCACGATTTGTTCGTGAATTCGTGGTCAAGCTTCCACTCGTCCTGTCCCAAGTTAGAATACAACTAGTGCCTGAACCAAAGGGAGACCGGCTCACCATCCGGTTCTCAAGCAGCGCGAGAAGCTTCTCATGCATACTCTCTGCCCTCTCCCGGGCACTCTTTTCCCCGGTAACCCAAAGTCCAATCATGGCGAGCGCCAGTACCAGGATCTGAGGCTCGATCCTGGTTCCTCCGAACGAGAACCGGTGAACGATCGGCCATTGAAAGTGGAAGTAGGAGAAATATACCGCGACGTATTTGTCGATATCCAGATCGTTCCCTTGGTCCTGGGGCTGGGACGTTCTAGGAGGAGTCCCCAGGAGACCTTTTTCGCGCAGGTTGTTCTCGTGTTGGAGGAGCAGGTCTTGGATCTCAGGCCCAGTTATCGTGGTTTGTCTGACGGAATGACGTCGATTTGTCCTTGTAGCGTCATTTGCAATCGCCTCCAAAGGTGACCTTGATACCCGCGACTGCCCATGACTCGAGTTCCCACTCGTGAGCGCAGGCCCACCAACTCTCATCGACCGATCGAACGTGCACCTCCTTCGTTTCCTCGTACAGATATCGCAAGGATCCGTCCCGTCACATCTTGTCTTACTCGCATGACACTGATCACACGCCTTTACTGTCCGAGGCACATCGCCGCCGTTCTGCCTCTCCCTCCGATGGAGCAGCCGATGGCGACGCAGCGAGTCCGTCCGATCGAACGCCTTGTCGCACTCCTCACATATCAGTCTCTGTGCAGTCGGAGCGTGCTTCCGCGCATGGCGAGTCAAGTGCTCTTTTCGCCGGTACTGGGCGGTGCAGCCGGGATAGTCGCACGTAAGCATTCGGCTAACGGTTGGCGTTTGAGTTTGATCTGAAGATTCAGCGACTGTTCGGATCATGGAGGCGGCAAGCGATGATTCGACTATCAATAGGATGAAAAGAAGTGGTTGGCATTCAGAGCAGTGATGGGAGTGATTTGTGGGATTTCTGAAGGTAGGAGCCGGTGGAAGCCGGTGGAAGCCGGCGGGATGTGGGAGGTGGGATGACGAATGATGCCTGAGGATCTACATCACGTGCCGGGCTGTATACTTGTAATGGCCGACCTACGATATGCATCACTCCTATTGACTGCGCACTTTGATCTGAGCAAACTCTCAGATTGGCCTACCAGATATGGTTACACTCGCAACACCGACCAAGTTTCCCGCCCGCCTATGACGACGGTCATCAATCATCTGAAGCCAAATCAGTCCCCGTTCTTTGACCCGGATGGCATCATTTTTTCAAAGTTCATTCCTAAAGAGCCAATTGGTTAAGCAGTTATCACAAAAGCGGGCGAGACTCGAAGAGTACCTACCTTCTCCCAGGCCATTCTGCTCATCTTCGTCCACCCACTATTATCCCGAGATGTTAGCCAACAGTACCGGCACAGCACTAACCAGACACGCGACGAACCTTAGAGAAATCCGTCTTGATGTAGGGAAATTTGGTTCTATCCTTCGTCACTCTCGGCCAGTATTCCCCCTTTGCCTCCTTCTTGCGAAGGACGAGGTAGAAGTGCCTGCTGGATAAGTTCTTGCTGCTCTGCTCCGGGATAATCTCGCTATAGAAGTCGATCGTGAAGGAGTAGTCTTTCTTCGAGGCATCGCCGGCCATGGCTGCAAACGTGAGGCGCTGGGCTTCGAGACTATACTTCAGGGTGCTTGCATCGATGTCTGGGAGGTTGACAGTGAGATAGACGATGTTCTTGGACTCGTCTGTTGCAGAGGAGCGCTGGGCCCATAGGACTGGTAGTAGGTTAGTTGTATGGATACAACAAGGAGAGGGGGGGCATGCCTTCTGGGTGAACAGCCATTTTGGAATATTATCAGTTGGGTGGGTTACTTCCCAGACGGGGTCTGAGCAGAAAAGATTGGAGAGGGATCAGGAATGAGGACAGACAGACGGCGACTTTAAAAGATCTCAAGTCGATGACGCTCTCACTATGTAAGCCAGCCTGGTGACTTGCGAGATGCAAGATACTCCGTACTCCGAATGCAACAATCCAAGTGATCTACAATCGCCCGCCAGTCAGATTGATACCATGGTTGACTTGCTTATTTCAGGTCGCAAATCTTGGTCACCGCAGCTAGTGCGAGATCGATCAGGTCAATAGTCAATGTAAGGTGAGGTATGTGGCGTAGCTGAGGATCTTTGCCAGAGTTGATTATAGAGGAGTACGGCATGAGGCCACGCCTGTCGTGGTAGCGGATTGGTCTATATACGACAGTTATTGTGGGTACTTGGACAGGGAGGCCTCTCTTCTGTTCGATCCTGAGGGTGCTAACAGCAGCTTCGCTCACTGAACCCCGCACAGCATTGCTACGCACAAAATCTAAGAGATTGTCAGTATAGAGTGCTTGGTAAAAGACAATACAGTATCAGTCGTCAAGTATCGATTGCCCATGTCCTCCAGAGCTAACCTGTCCGTCTGTCCTCGAACCGTAAGGACCGCGGCTATATGGTTCTGCAGCGCAGAATGAGCACTACCTTACATCCGTCCTGAACTGTACTCCACGGCCCTGCTTTTCTTCGGCATTTCTAGCACAGTTTCAGAAAAGGTTACGTTATCTTAGTCCACACCTTCTATCACGGCACGCACTCTATATCCAAGATGTCACCACCAGCCTTGGAGTCCAGTAACACATCCAAGCAGACCCATCCCTACCACAATCCATTAACAGCGGAGGTCTCATAAACGTGCCCCCCTCTCGGCCGTTGACCTCTGGCAAAGAACTCCGAGCCCGGGCCCAGGATGGACCATGGACCCTTTGTCCGCCGAAGCTTGTGCTGCGGAAAAGGCTCCCCATTGGTGAGGAACTTCGAGGATGCGCAGATTGATAACAAAGATTACGCTGCACAAAAACTTTGCTAATGGCATCAGATGATGGAGTCGCTGTGAGTCACTGGCTATCGGCTTCTATCCAACATATTTTAAGCCCTACATTTGTACCTCTTCCCCCGCTCCTGATTCGTATCTTTCGACCACGGTCAAATCTGAATATCAAGCCCGAACTCACCCTAGCCCATTTCGACCAGTGTCAGAACCTCAACATGGCAATCAAAAACGTTGTCGTCGCCGGCGTACGTTCCTCTCCTACTTTCGAAACATCCCACTAAAACATCCACCAGGCCACCGGCAATCTCGGTCCCCCCATCCTGGCAGCCCTGACCTCCTCAGGATCTTTCAACATCGCCATCTTCAGCCGGCCCAAGGCGCAGTCCGGCGCTACCTCCCCATCCGCAACGACGACCCCCGTCCTCGTCCCTGTCCCCGCCAACACCAACAACGACCATGGCCACACCAACAACGCAAACGGCAAACCCAGCAGCCCCGTCCCCCAAGCCAACATCGTCGAGGTAGACTACGACTCAATCCTAGACCTGACGACGCAGCTCGCCGCCACCTCCGTTGACGCCGTCCTCTCCCTCCTCCCACACACAGCCGGCGCAAAGCAAACGAACCTAATCCACGCCTCCGTCGCCGCAGGGGTAAAGCGGTTCATCCCCTCCGAGTTCGGCGCGGACCTCGACAACCCGATCAACAGAGGTGCACCAACCTACAAAGGCAAAGTCGCCGTGCAAGAATTACTAAAGGGTCTCGCAGCTGAAAACAAAATCAGCTACACGATCATGTACAACGGGGCGTTCCTGGACTGGGGCCTGACGCATTCTTTCCCCGTTGACGTGAGACTGCGGACTGCTACACTGCACGATGGCGGAGATAGAATGTACAGCACGACCACCCAACCGACGATCGGGAAGGCGCTCGTTGCGATTTTGCAAAGAGAAGAAGAGAGCAAGAACCGCGTTATTCGCATCGCGGAGGCAACGCTCACTATCCGAGACCTACTGTCTCTCGTACAAGAGCAAATCGGGACTGAAGACTGGAGCATCACGGAAACAGACCTCGACGTGGGGATTAACAAGGCGACTTCGCTACTCAAGAGCGGCGTCTTCAACCGCGAGAGCATGATGCCCTTCATCCATCGCGCGCAGTGGGGAGCCAAGGCGGGGGGTTATTTCCGCAATACGGATAACGTCTGGCTGGGGATTGACGAGTTGGATGCTGATGGAGTTCGAGGCGTTATTGCTCGTGTTATCAGGGAGTGGCGGGAGGCGGAGCTTTCAGCCTCAAAGCAGAGGTTGGGATGGCCTGCTTAGACAGCAATTTGATTTTGGCCTACCTGTCCTAACTTACTGCCCTAGACAGCTTATTCGTTTTCTTTGCTTTTCTTCTAGGACTGCGATAGAGGGGCGGGATCTCGCTGCAGAGCCACAGTTGGATGACAGATTGAAGACTGGCTTAGATTAGCGACATGCCTTCCTCGTCTTGAAGCAGCAAAGTTCTGACTAGAATGCTACACTACAAGTCGGCTCAAGAATGCAAGGTATCGTTCAGACCAAGTTCATTATATCTAACATACATCATTTCATAACATCTCGTAAGCTAAGTTGGCTATTTTATTTTCCCGCAACGTCCTTGATAACACGGACAATGTCATCAGGACCCAGACCCTGGGCGTTGATCTGCTCAAACAGACCACCGCAGCCTTCCTTGACCGCACCCATCATGCGGTACTTCGGCGTCAGGCCGCGGTCAAGGAGGTGCGAGCCGAGTCTTGAGCCGAGACTGGTCTTCTGTGCGAGCGACTCAACGACCACAACGAATGGCGAGGAGCCGTACTCCTTAATGGCCTCCTCATCAACAACGTTGAGCGTGGGCTTGTTAATAAGACCAACGTCGAGACCCTCCTTGCGGAGACGCTCGACCGCATCCAGAGAGCGGTAGAGCATGTCGCCGTACGACACAACGTAACCGGCCTTACCCTTGCGGATAAACTCTTCTTTGCCAGGGATGAACTTGTACGAGCCGCCGAAGAGCTTCTCGTCGCTGTTCTCCTTGAGGATGTAGGGAACCTTGGAACGGGTGGAGAAGATAAATCGGAGGCCCTTTCGGAAGAAAACCTCCTTGACGACGGCCTTCATCTGCTCGCCGTCGGCGGGGAAGTAGAGGCCGGTGTTTTCGGCGTCCATAAGACCGTTATCGGCAAAAAAGGCGTTGAGACCAAAGTGGCAAGTGTTGTCGGCGATTTCATCAACGCCGGAGTGGGAGAAGTGGGAGAGGACGCTGCAGCCGTTGAGACGGGCCATGGTGATTTCGGAGATGAGCATCTCGATAAACGCGCAGAAGGTGGAGAAGACACCCTGGCGCGAGCCGTCACTGCCGAAGCCGAAACCAGCGGCCGCAGAGAAGTTGCCGCGCTCCATGACACCAGAGGAGACGTACACTTCGGGGTGTTCTTGGTGGATGGCCTTGAGACCGGTGGAGCCTTCAAGATCGGAGTCAATAACCATGACGCGACGGGCAGCCTCCTCCTTGCTCAGGCCGTCGAGGACAGAGTTGACGGCCTCGCCGAAGATAACTCGGTTGCCACCCTTCTCCTTGGTGGAGCCCTGGTACTGGTGCGGGTTGGAGGTGGCCTTGATCTGGTCGTAGAAAGCGAGCGACTCTTCCGAGTAACCACGCTTAGTGAGGTACTTCTTTGCGATGTCGACGGGAACAACATCGTGAGCCTTGGTCTGGCCTTCGATACCTTCAATACCAGGAGCCATCTTTCGGTCAACCACGACGGCAGCGGGACCCTTGCTGGTGACGACATCGATGACAGCCGCGTAGAGCGAGTCAATATCCTCACCCTGAGCGCGAACGACCTTCATGCCGTGGCCGCTGAGTGTCCGCTCCAGCTCGTAGCCCTTCTGATATTCTGACGGGTGGCCGGCGATGGTAACGTCGTTGTTGTCGAGGAAGAGCTTGACATTGAGGTTGTTGGCAACGGCGATACGCGCCGCCTCGGCATCATTGCCCTCCTGCTGTGATCCGTCGGAGCCGAGCATGAAAACGGTCTTGTCCTTGTTAGCCATGGCGATACCGTTGACCAACGGCCACATGTGGCCCAAGCGACCGGAGCTAAACTTGACGCCGGGGGTGAGGCCAAGCTCAGGGTGGCCAGGGAGCTTCGAATTGGCATCGCGGTAGTTGAGCAGGTGGTCGGGCTCGATCTTGCCGTCAATGGCGGCGAGGAGATACTGGGTCGCGACGCGGTGGCCGGCCTCGTCGAAGATGGCGTCGTAGAAGGTGTCGGGCTTGGCGTTGATCAGGCCGAGCAGGATGCAGACTTCAGGGGCCGTGTCAAATGGACCGCCCGTGTGGCCAGCCTGACCGCGGGCAGCGCCGGTGGCTGTGAAGGCGATGATGGCATCGCGGAAGATGTTGATGTTGTGCAGCAGGTCCTTCTTCTGCTGGTCGGACAGCTTCTTGCTGGAGGGGTCCAGCTGCAGCTTTTTGAATTGCTTGAGGTCGACTGGGAGATGGTAGCCTGCCATTGTGATTGTTGGTTGATGATTGATGTTTGATGGAGGAGTGGTGGTCGAGTATTATAAACGGCAGGAGGGGGTGACCTGCCTATGATATCATCGCTATGATATCACTACCTGCAAATTTATTTGTCACTTTTCTACGCAGTTTCTGCAACTCGGATGATAGTATTCCGACATCTATTCTATTATCTGTATCTATGTAAGAGTAGGCACTCCCTCTGGATATCTCTCGCCCGCCGTCTCAAACTTGCCAAGGATCGCATCGATCTCGTCCATCTCCGCGTCCGTCAACTCAACCACCTTGCTGTTCTCGTTCACCCGCTCCACCGTCGTCGCTCCAGGAATCGGAATAATGGTCGGCATCCCTGGTTTCCTGGAGAGCGATCGCACCCAATTGATCGCGAATTGAGCCGGAGTACATCCCTTCTTCGTAGCGAGCTCCTCAACCTTGTGGACGAGCTGGATGTTGATCTCAAAAGTGTCCGGCTGGAAGCGGGGATAATGGCGCAGCATCGAATCCTCGGGAATGTCTTCGAGTTTCTTGATCTGGCCGGTGAGGAGGCCGCGACCGAGGGGAGAGTACGCGACCAGGGGAATGCCGTACTGGTGGCAAGCGGCAGCAACGCCGTTCTCGAGGGGCTCGGTGGAGAATCTACGGAGCTCCCATTAGCTGCGTCATGCATCATCATTGCGGAATAATTACAGCGACAGTTCAACTTCCACCGCGTGGATCTTGGTATGCTTGACAGCCTCATGAATCGTCTCAGCACGAACTTCCGACAGCGCAGCACCACCAAGCTTGCCAGCCTCGATGTACTCGTTCATGACGCCAAAGGTCACTTCCATAGGCACAGTCTGGTCGCGACGCGCAAACTCAAACTGATCGATCTTCTTCCGACCCTTCAGCTGCGCAATGCTGTCGTCCAGCGTCCGTCGCGTGTTCGTCTCCGAGCCATCGGGCTTGAAGGTGGTCAGGTTGATCCCGCCCTTGATGTTGAGGACGAACTTGTCGGCGTCTTCGGGGTACTTTTCGAGGTAGCGCTCGAGGAGGACAAGGCTGTTGTAGGAGGGCGGCCCGTAGAACTCGCCGCCGTTCCATAGGGTGCCTTCGGAGTGTTAGTAGAGCACAAGAGCCATAGAAGGAGTCCGTACAGCCATTCCGTAGAGCAGCCCGCATGGTCTCAAAAGCCTGTTCCTGGGGACAAGGCTGCGGCCGCCACGTGAAGCCCATGAGGCCAAAGCCAATAGGGCCGACTTCCTTTCCATTCATCTGGACCATGTTAATATTGATATCAGCAATTGGAAGTGTTGTTTGCTCCAGAGGCGGGGGAGGGGCATTCATTTTAAGGGCGACCGGCGAAATCTCCGGTCGGAGTTAACCACCAATTATCTCCAGTCAGCAGTGGATCAGCCATGCAGCAACACTGACGGAGATTGTGGCAAGCCCGCTGCATCGAGGCGTCCGGACTCTTACTTCCGGTGGTTTGATTTGCTCTGCCCCGTCGGATAGACGTATCCTAAACGGAACCTATGTCTGGTGTTGCCGGTAGGCCCGTCTAGCCCCGTCCTTGCAGTGACCCCTCCGCCAAGATATATATGCGCATCACTTATCAAGTACAAATATGAGCAAACACATCCTTCGCCAAAGCAAGGGCCTATCATTTCGATACGTTATTTCAACCCAAGGTACACAATCCTCACCGTAATTCGAAACCGTGTGGAAAGCCTCAGCCGAAAAAGAACGCTCTTCACTTTCAGCCCTGTTAGCGTCTCAGAGGGAAGCGACCGACCAGTATGAAATTGCCAGAGGATGGGATGGATGCGTGGGCTTTGTGACGACGAGGTCTGAAGCCCAAGTTCTCCGTATAAGGACAACTGGTATGGAATGGATGGGCAGAAATGAGTTACGCCGATGGACACCTACAGACAATATGGCCTTCGACCGGAGGTATGACTCCGCTGCTCTCTTGAAACGGCTAGTCTAGGCGAGTTGTTGGACTGCAAAGCCATTCTTCATGGCAATACCGCAAGATCACAACACCGGGATCAATGTGCGGAATCTTGCACTTCACCAATAAAATTAGAGAATTGTTGGTGACCAACCTGAAGGAGGCAGACACAGGAAGGCAGACTGGGAACCGGTTGCGCGAACAATCTGGACAATGATAGTAATCCAACATGGAACGCTTGATGCAGCTGCAAAGCTCCAGACTATGATTACATTGTCCAAAGACAACAAGATGCCACACGAGATGGACGTCCAGCCATGATTCAATTTACAAAATCTCAATGCCTCCACTGTCACCATATGTAATGCATTTGCGTGGGCAACTTCTATCATAATCATACAGACGAGCTTGTCATTTCCAAGCTCCAATAATACATGCGGCTCTCGGTGGCCGCATCAGTGTGGATGTTGTTGAAAGATATTGTGTGTTCATGGTAAGTGATTGTACTAACTGTTGTATGTAACCAATGTTCAGCAGACAATGTCGGGGATAGTGCGCTATGGATGTCGGCTATCACAGTGTTTCCGACAACAATAACGTAGTCGGGCTAGCGAATGCTGTTGAAGATACCTCTAGTCAGTTCAGTCACTCATGGCAAGCCAGGTATACATACTCGAATCATCAGCTGTCTGTGTCTCAGACCTCTCCTCACTGCTCGGTAACCATTCGTCGTCGCTGGTGGCGTTGGACTTGGACTTTCTCCAGGGAGATACGGCTGCAAGTGTGCGCTTGGGTGTGTGCAGGCGGGGGGCTCGGATCTCCTTGCGAGCAGTACCTACAAGATTGCGTCGAGGCTGAGAATGGGGAGACTTGCGTCGAATGCGAGAAGCCTCTTGACGCGGCCGCGGGTCAAAACGGTGATGAGGGCTCGGCTGGATGTTATCCTTGCCGGTTTGGAATCTTGGACAGTTCTGACGGTTGCGAGGGTCGTCTGGGCGACGTCTGGGATCGACTGCCCTGCGATGATCCTGAGACCTATTGTCAGATCCTGCTCACCAGGAAGCGCTCGAATGGGATATGGCATACCTTGTGTCGAGTCCCTCGTCCCGTGTTTCTGATCATCAAGGGACAACCACTGCGAGTGTGCCCGGGGACTCCACAGGCGTAACACTCCCATTGTTTGGGGTCTCGTCCTCGGGTCGGCGGTGCAGTCTCGCGATGTTGCGGATTTTCCTGGCCGGCAGGAGTCTGGTACGAACCGTACGACTGTTGCGGTCCCTACCAGAAAGGATAACCTGTTAGTTGCTGGATGGCTGGTACTGGGTTGATCGGTGATACCTACCTCTGGTCTGGGTGGGCGGCCAAAGACCTGCTTGGACAGACGACAGTCCCTGGCGATATGGCCGATCCGATCGCAGTTCCAGCATCTCCTGATCTTCGGATTCTGAGCCGAGCCGCGGAGTGGCTGGCGGGGCGGGAGCGGTTGACGAGTGGCCATGACTGGGAGAGAGGAGAGGGTGTATGGATGATGGTGCATATGAATGCTGGGGTAAGAGTGTGTGAGAAGTAGAAAGAGGCGGAGGAAGAGAGAGGAAGAGCTGGACTTGACGTGGTAGATAGACCCCCAGGGTCGTGCCTTCCTATCTTGTCCAGTTCTGCGGCGTTCCGTCATTGCCCAGCGACTCCCCTTGACACGTCGGGGTGCCTTATTGACCGCAAGTGCCAGGTTTGAGACGACCCTTCCCCGTCAATACCGGCAAGATATCGGCACTCCGACATCGAGCAGCTTTGACAGCCGCTTTGGACAGACAAACGGCCTAGTGCAAGTTCGCTGCAAGTGCGCAAATCTCGAAAGCCAAGGTTGACTGGAATCATTTGCTAATCAGGAAGCTGCGAACGCTTCGATGGAAGTGGTCTGGACGCATCACCTCGCTTGACTGCCTAGAAAATGGAGGAGAAGAACGAGTGAAAATTAACAGTATGTGATATTATCCTAACGAACTCCAGACAATCTACCGTCCTTGACTCCCTGCTAATCCGACTACCGACTGCACTCTACTTCGCCTTGCCATTCCCATTCGCAAGCGGCGTCGCCAACTGCATACGCACAGCCTTGGATGCATTATCCAGCAGCTGCTTGTCCTCAAACATCTGGTCCTTGAGCATGCCCTCGAGAACACGTCTGCGATTCTCGTCTCGGGGGATGAACTTGACGCCGTCCGTGTCGCTCTCCGCGATCATACCCAGTGCTGTATGCGCCTCGTCGCTTCCAATACCTTTGTTGGAGGGCTTGGTGTCGAACGCCCACAGCATGCGAGAAAACGCGATGAACATGCTGTTAGTGCCGAACTGCTCGCCAGGGCAGACACGACGTCCGTACCCGAAGATACTTGGCTTGGGAAGGTCGGGGTTTTCGATCCAGCGCTCTGGACGGAAGATCTCAGGGTGGATGAAGACGTCAGGATCCATGTTCAGCGCCCACTGGTTTGCGATGACGAGCGCGTCCTTGGGGATGCGGTAACCGCTGTACTCGCCGTCTTCCAGGCCGGTATAGGGGAGGGAGAGCGGGAAGGCCGCCTTCCAGCGAGTCATTTCGTTGAAGAAAGCATGGAGGAGAGGAAGCTTCTCTTGGTCGTCCAGACAAGGGAGTCGGTCTGTCCCGACGACTCGATCGATCTCTTCACGGACACGCTGAGTGGCACCTGGGTTGCGGACGGCGGTAGCGATGAACAGACGGATCAGCGAGGCTGTGGAAATGGCAGCACCAATTTCGAGCTCGGCGATACAAAAAAGGAGCTGTTCTTCGGACATGTCGATGGGCTTGTTGTCATGGAAGAGCCGGGACCAGTTCCAGTTGCGGTTCTTGAGGCCTCGTCGCATGCGTCGCCCCCAGAGCTTGATGAAGTGCTGGCGGAACTCGTCTCCTGCTTTCTTCCAGCGATTAAAGCGACGGGGCAGCATATTGAGGAAGGGGTAGAGCTCCAGAGCAACATTCTCCTTAGAGACGACGTCGAGGATGCCGTTGAACAGTGCTTCGATATCCCCGATCTCAGCTTCCTCGACTTCGCCCATGCGCTCGCCGTAGATGAGAGTCGAAGTCACACCAACCGAGTATCCCCAACTGTACTTGTTGTTGCCGTCGGCCGCAAGGAGCCCTCTCATCAGCCGCAGACTCTCCCGTTCTTGAACGGCGGAGTATGCCTGACAGGCCTTTGGGGTGAGAATGGTGCTGACGAGGCGGTGGATGTCGCGACGCTTTGCACCTTGGGGCAGCAGAACAGGCAACGAGTTGCCCGTCATACACTCGCCGAAGAACGCGAAGTTGGGAGGAGAGCAGTAGACTTTGCCTCGCTTGGTCAAGATGTCATCCACTGCTTTGTGGCTCCCGAGGAAGATCACTGTGCGGATGCCCATCTTGACGGTGATGACGGGCCCGTACTTCCGGTGCCAGTCCCGGTACTGTACCCATGGCTGGTCCGTGGGATGCTGATGCAGGTTGCCAATGAGGGGAAGAGGAGGGGGCCCAGGGGGGAGAGGCTTCCTGTTGCGGAGCCGCGAGGCCAGCTCGTAGGCCAGGTACGCCGCGGCCAGGAGGACAACGAGTTTGAGCATGATGGCGGAATGAATGACGAAATGAGAAATGGCAAGCGAGGGTGTTTGGCCATCTTCGAGCATACAGGCCACGATTTATAACATCAAGCCTGGCGCTCTGTTGCACCGGAGTATCTGGAGTCCGATGTAGAGGGTTCGGGATGTCCAGGTCGATAGTGTGTTATCTCCATCCATCCCGAGGTCCCCGAGCAAGAACGACGCAGTCAGCACCCAATACTGTCTTTTTCCTTGATATTCACATGTAGAGTGATGCAGGCTGACGGGGTGGAGCAGGGGTGCCGGGAGGCTCGGGGGGTGGGGGGCCGGAGTAACTCCAGATCAAGGAACCTGACGAATCTTGCACGCTGGGATAAGCCATCAGACATCAGACTGACTACGTGACGAAATGGACGGGATCGCCCAAACCAACGCCAAGTTACACCAAGTCCCATGGTCGGAAAGATAAGCCAGCTTACAAGTATTTTAGGTGTTGAGGTGCTGAGGGCGGGGTCTTAAGGAGTCTTAGGGTATTGAGATAGGTAGAAGTAGCAACGTCAAAGCCTCTAGGATGGGCTTCAGATGCCTAAAGATAGTAGCCATGGTGGCAGGGTTTGTGAAGGAGGTATATAATAACCCTAATTAAAATTGTTGGTTGTAAAGGGGGCCAGCCGTGCCCCTACCGTAAGGTACTACCATAGTCAACCAATAGCCCGTGCACGTAGTAAGTCTCTGACCCATGTTCAGTTTCTCTTTTCCGCCCTACCTGCAGTCAGCCCCGATGGTTCCGGCCGCAGCTCTGGCTCTATCCAGCCCGCCGTCTTGATCTCGGCCTGCATGTGAATCACGGACTTCGGACAATCTGCCATGATGACTCGGCTGAGGGGTGTCGCTTGTACTGGGGATGCCAGTCGAAGACGGTTATAAAACCAACGACCTCAGCAACTCAGGTTGCATTCTCCAGAACCACGCTCACGCAGCAATGCAGCTCCCCGGCGAGAAGTTGTCGTCTTCCCTCCGCGACGCCCTCAAGGCCGCCACAGCCTGGGGCGCCAACGAAGCGCATGACGATGGGCACTGGTACGGCGAGCTCAAGGCCAATGCTACACTTACAGCCGAGTACATCAGTCTACTCTGCGCCCTCGACATCCCCATCCCCAACCCCGACGGCTGGATCAAATGGCTGTTAGCCAACCAGCACGACGACGGCGGCTGGGGCATCGCAGCCAGTCTGCCCGGGGAGATCTCGACCAGCGTCGAAACCTACTTTGCCCTGAAACTGCTCGGCCTCTCTCCCGAGCACGCCGTCATGCGCAAAGCCCGCCAGTTCATCATCTCCGCCGGCGGCATCGAGAAAGTTCGGGTCTTCACGCGCATCAACCTGGCCATCTTCGGCCTCTACCCGTGGACCGCCGTCCCCGAACTGCCTCCAGAGGTGATCATGATCCCGACCTGGGTCCCCTTCAACATCTACAACATGTCCTCGTGGGCGCGATCGACCGTTGTCCCGCTGACAATCGTCCGGCACCACGAGCCCATCTTCCGACCCGCCGCAATGGAAAAGCAAGGCCACGCCCACGCCTTCCTCGACGAGCTCTGGTGCAATCCCAACGACAAACAAGTCCCCTACGCCCCGGGAATCGCCACCCTGCTGAAAAGCGACCTCTTCAGCACCGCCAGCGTGGCCGCCGACTACGTCCTCCACAAGCTCAAAGGGCTGCGCTTCTCCCCGCTCAACCGCATCGCGCGGCGCAAATGCCTGGCCTGGATCCTGGAGCGGCAGGAGAAAGCCGGTGACTGGGCCGGCATTTTTCCACCCATGTTCTTCGGCGTGCTCGCGCTCCTGCTGGAGGGGTACTCGATGCACTCCGCCCCCGTGCGCGGCGGGCTCTCGGGGATGGAGCGCTTCATCTGGCGCGACAAGGCCGGGATCCGCATGCAGTCGTGCGTCTCGCCCGTCTGGGACACGATCCTCATGACAGTCGGGCTCCGCGATGCAGGGACCCCCCGACAAACCCTGCAAAAGGGCATGGACTGGCTCACGGCCCGGCAACACAGCGGGCGCAACGGCGACTGGAAGGTGCTCAAGCCGACCATCACAACGGGCGGGTGGGCGTTCGAGTACCACAACACCTGGTACCCGGACGTCGACGACACCGCCGCGGCGATCCTCGCCTACGCAAAGCAGAACCCGAGCTCCGTAAACAAGCGCGTGGTGACCAACGCGATTGAATGGGTGATCGGGATGCAGAACCACGACGGCGGGTGGGGCGCGTTCGACTGGGAAAACAATAAGGAGTTCTTCAACCGGATCCCCTTCTCGGACATGAACAGCATGTGCGACCCCTCGACGGCGGATGTGACGGGGCGGATCCTGGAGGCGTTCGGGCTCGTCCTGAAAATTGGAGCTGAGACGCCGGCGTGCCAGGTCAGTGCGTCGCTGGAGTCGCGCATGCGCGAGACGGCGGCGCGTGCGATTGTCTATCTCGAGGGTGAAGAGGAGGCTTTCGGCGCGTGGTACGGCCGCTGGGGCGTCAACTACATCTACGGGACGAGCAATGTGCTCTGCGGATTGACGTATTGGGAGACCAACCTCGACGGGTCTCGAAATGACACCGTGCACATGCTCATGGAGGATGGGGCGCGGTGGCTGGTCAAGATGCAGCAGGCGGACGGCGGATGGGGCGAGTGCCTGGAGACATACAAGGACGTCAGCCTCGCGGGCACGGGTCCAACGAGCGCAACGCACACGGCCTGGGCGCTGATGGGCTTGCTGACATGGTTGAGTCCGAGCGATGCCGCGATCACCGGAGGCGTGCAGTTCCTGCTGGACCGGCAGGTCAAGGGAGGCGAGCTGCAGGGGACGTGGGACGAGGAGCCGTATGCGGGCGTGGGATTCCCAAACCACTTCTACATTGACTACACGCTGTACAAGCATTACTTTCCGCTGATGGCGCTGGGGCGGTACGCGCGGGCGATTGGGGTTGTGTCGGAGTAATTGTTGTACTTTTCTCCTACTTCAGTTTAATTAATTAAGCGTGGATACTCTTCACGAAGTCCAATTCGAGTTCTGCAGGATGCTGAAGAAGCACGTAAAACTCGGAGTAATGCTAATAAACGGGTTTAGACTCAATATAACGTCATAGAATAAGCAATAACAGATACCAAAAAAGCAATGACAATCGGGGATCAGGGACCGGGAATCAATGGAGCGCCGATCTGCGCAGAAATAGTCCGCCACATTACGCCGAACTGAAGAATTGGAGAATTGACGAAAAAGGGACTTGGAAGGGAAAAGAAAAGAAAGTACGGTGTTCATCGGCAGGGCCCCGGCATTCGTCACTTTTACAGGAGGTCCTTCTGGGATGCAGAGCACAAGATCGGCGTTGTTCATGCATGGCACTGTCGCACTGTTCACTAGAGTGGGATGAGCCGAGGGAACCAACTGGAAGATGCAAACGTTGATATTCCGTCGTACAAGACGACATGCGATTCGCTCGGTATGATTGCGCCTAGGCACTCTGCATGCTCTGTGCACGAGCACACCCGGTCGGCGTTGCCGTCCAAGATCGAAACCTGATAGGTAGGGGTAGGGCAGGGGCTGGTTGCCCTTGCCAGGATGACCCATGCATGCTCAAAGTGAATACCATCTTCCACAAGGTTCCAGTTCCGATGCCGCCGAGGTACATGCATAGCTCTCAGTCCGAATAGAAATACCGAGCAGTGTCCCCTCCGGACCCTGGAAAGAGCCGTGCCTGCAGAGATCGACGGGTGCCATCTCCGCAAGGGCGCCGCGCATTCTGGTGCCGGCGGGCAACGCGATGCAGCCACGTCGGTCTAGGCCAAGGGCCCTGGCTCGGAAATGTGATATTGATCTTGGTGCTGCTCGATGACACGATCTGTCCTCGGAGTCGGGCCAATCTTGAGGTCGAGGTCAACGCGACTCGGTGGATTGAGATAGCGATATCCCCTCCGACCAGCATCATCAGCGGAAGCCTCGGAATGCACGTCTCGCAGGTTATCGAGGATCGGAGCGAGCAATGACCTCACGAAACCCCGAATGAGCGCTCCGCAGCAGCCACGACCCTCCCAAGTCCGTCGAGCCACTGCCCTTCCCCGGCGAGTCCGGATACTCGACCGGGACGGGGGGAATGTCCCACGCATTGGCCTGCGCAATCGCATACGGCTCCAGCAGGCTCTTCTCCGGTCGCTTGCGTGAGAGGATGAGCTGGCTCGTGTCCTTGTCGACAAGCAGCGCCCAGAGTCGGCACCATCTCGTGTCGAAGGGCTCAAAGAACGCGCGCGTCTCGTCGAGTTTGCTGAGGTCGAGGCGCAGGCGTTTCTGGTGCTTTGCTTTGCCCAGCCCTTTGAGTGTTCGCAGACTATCCGACGCTGTCCCCCATTGTCTGGACAGAATATGGAGGCAAGCCTTGAGCATGAGGACCTCCTCGCCAATTATCTCCTGCAGCCCGTCCACCCTCGCCGCCGGTATCAGAATCAACCCCGCACACAACGCATAGAACGCGAAGGCCGATCCTAGCCGGCAGAGATAGTCGCTCTGCAGAAACTCGCGGAAAATGCCGACAATGAACGAGCCGGCCAGGACGGAGCGGGCAGAGAGTAGTCCGTCCAGAGCGGCGCGGTCGAGGATGATCAGGTTGGCCAGGTAGGCGATGGCCACCTGCCTCGCCTCCATTGAATATCCCGGGAAAGGCCCGGCCACGCTGGGGAAGTCCTGCTTGGCCCAGCGGAAAAGCGAGTCTTCGAGCGATCGCTTGTTGTCGGCCGTGAGTTCGTTCCTCAAGCACAGCTCCACTGTATCGCCGAGACGCTGACAGATCGCGACTGAAGCAGGAAAGAGGCGAGCATCCGCATCAGGTTCGGGGAAGTCGTCGATCGAGGGGGGGAAGATGTCGCTGTCGCTGGGGTTGATGGTGCGCGGTCGCCCGGTCTCTGCAGAGGTCACGCAGTCGCGCAGCTGTCCGGTTGCCCCGTTAGCCCTAATTACGTTCAAGACATCAAGCAAACTCACCACGATCGTCCACCACAGCCGCCGCCGCAGACTCTTCTGCCGATCCCCGCCATCCGGCTCCTTGTGCAATCCATGCTGAAATGCGATCGACTCGGCCGTCCGCAGCCAAGAGGCGCTGCTGTCGGCGACCAGCGTATTCGCCCCGACCGGGTTATACCAGTGCAGCAGCAGCGTCGACGACAGCTGGATCATCGGATCGCGCTCGACCCCAAAGAAAAAGAGCAGCTTCGCCCGCCGGTAAAAGTCCTCGGGCGGACCATATTCATTCGGCTGCGGGGACATGCGACTGGCGGCGACGAAGATGGCCTGCAGGAGGAGAAACGAGGGCGCCGACCCCGCCAGCCAGCCCGGATCGATGATAGGGGTCCAGACGTGACCGTACTCCAGGAAGGTGGTGATGAGCTCGTGCTGGACCTGGTTCGTCGGCAGGGTAAAGGCATCCTGCTCGCGGAGGAGCTGCAGATCGGCTGTTGAGATTAGAGGGTTCTCTTTGGCCAGGACGGGGGTCTGCATGGGCTCGTCGAAGTTGACGGAGCGGCCGAGATAGCGCCCCCGGACCGTGTCGATGGGATGGATCCTGACGATGGCATCGAGGTCGCGAATGAGAGAACCGCTCTTCCTGTTTCCGTCTTCCTTACTCCTGTCTTTGCCCTTGTCCTTGTCTTTCCGATCCTTGTCCTTGCCATCTTTTCGCCCCTTATCCTTGCTATCTTTTTTGCCTACATCTTTGCTGTCTCGTCGGGCTTTCGGATTTGGATCATCGCGGTCGGGCGCATTACTCCATTTCCTGTTGTACGGACTAGAGACGTCAGTGATGGATGCGACCGTGGAAACCTTGGTTATGAGTACGTACACGCATTTCGAGCTGTCCTTGGCGCAGTTGGAGCAGGGCGTTTTGCGACTGAGGTTGCATTTTAACTAGACTTTTAGAATTATCCATACTTCAATAGAAGTGGCGTACCTGTTTCTTGTGGCAGTTGAAGCAGATGCTCGGGCTCTGCTGCGAGGTGCTGGAGGTTCGTGTTGGGGGCATCGTATTTGTGGTCCATGATGGGGGAGGAAAAGTGCAACCGGCGAAAGATATATATCGGACAAAGAAGTGTTCGCGCTCGCTCTTTCTTTGTTGTGCTTCTAAATTAATCCCTTCTTTGTCTGCATCCCGGACTCCCTACAACTTACTCTACTACTCTAGACTGACTTGCCACCAGTTCCTGGCTGACTCTGTGCTGTCCATGGTCTGTTTGTCGCCCGTTGACCGAACTCCGGCCGTTGTTCCATGGGACAACCCTAACGCTCGCCTCTCGGCGTTGGAGAGCAAACGCAGGCAATTTGATTTAAGGTGAGACACTGGACGTCTGATTTAGCTTTGCTGACGTTCCTTCGAGAGTCAAAACAGAGACATGTATCACTACCCGGGACACTGATCGCCAACAACCCTGCATCGGTGTCGCCTTGTACTATGCAGGACAGCGTTGACTTTGCGCCACCCCGGGGCTGATTGTCTCGCTGAGATTGACAGGCACAAAGCAGCGCCATTGGCCGAGGCTGATCCACCGTGGCTCGTGTTCCCCCAGAGTCTCGTCTCCTTTTCTTTTTAAGCGCCGACCGTCTCTGGAGTCTTCATTCTTCAACATCGCTGCCATGGCATGATGGCTCCCACACTGGGGCTGCTGCCCTCGGAATTGATATTTCTCATCACTGAACACCTCGACGTTCCATCTCTCAACTCCCTGCTACAATCCAGCCGTCGCTTTTACTGGCTGCTCGATTCCTCGCTCTACGACCTCGCCCGCCGATATCGGAGCGTACCTAGCGCCGGCACCCCCCTGATCTGGGCTGCACAGAACAGCGTGAATGCCATCGTCGCAAAACTGCTCGACGCCGAAACATGGCCATCCGATAACCAGAATGGAACCACGGCTCTTCACGAGGCCATCAAATCCAGAAACCAAGACGCTATCCGGCTGCTCCTCGACGCCGGGGCCAATGTCTTTACCGAAGGCAAAACCGGAGACGCTGCTCTGCTGACGGCCATCAGCTGCGACGATGAAGTCGCCGCGAGACTTATCCTCAGTGTCTACCCAGCAGTCAAGCCGTGGGAAAGCTATTCGTGGCACTGGACCGCGGCGTTGCTGCGAGTTGCCCAGCTCGACCACATCTCCGAGTCGATGCGACGGCTCGTCCTGGACACTATCACTCAAGAGTATCCCGAACAAGCCTCCGACGTGCTGAACTCGGCGCTGCACACTGCTGTAGCGCCCACCGGCAGTTGCGCCATCCTCCAGTTGTTTTGCGACTACGGCGCGAACCCACTGTCTATGATACCCGGCGGAACGACCACCTTGCTGCACACCTTCGCCATCTACGGCCACCTCGACGCGACGAAATGGGGTCTCGCCTGCGAGATCGATCCGACCGTCGAAGATAGCACTGGCGCCACGGCGTTCTTCATCGCAGTGACTCGCGGCCATCTGCGCCTCGTCCAGACCTTCCTCGATCTGGGAATGGGCCCTGAAGTCCCATCGCGCGCTGGCATCACTCCGCTGTGCATGGCCGCTTCAGAGGGACACATGACGGTGGTGCAGAGTTTGCTGGCCGCCGGGGCAGATATCCGGGCTCGCGATGATCGAGGTTTCAACGTGATTGATTTCCTCACTGGAAGCGGCAAGGGCTCGTCGCTGATGCTGGAGTTCCTCCTCCGTCGGGGCGCAGACCCCAATCCACCACCGGGCACCGTCCGCATGACAGCCCTGCATACGGTCGCCCGCTTGGGCCTGGAGGCTATGACCGCGATTCTCTGCGCTGCGTCTTCCGTTGACGCAGTTGACCAGCGCGGCCGCACGGCGCTGCATCTCGCCGTCCGAGAAGGCCATTCCTCAGTGGCAAAGGTCCTCCTCGAAGCGGGCGCGAACCCATCCATCCCCGACGAAAGGCGAAAGACGCCAGTCCACGAGGCCGCGACCAAAAGTAACTCGGCTGTTCTTGAACTTCTTCTTGCCCATGGCGCAGATGTCCACGCGACCGACCTGGACGGGCACACTCCCTTGTATTTGGCTGCTCGAGACGGAAACACGGCCACTGTGGGCATGCTCCTGAATGCAGGCGCCGACCCAAACGCAAGCTGGAAATGGTCGTCGCCATTGCACCTTGCCGTCGCGCGACAGACCATTGAAATTGCGCAGCTGCTCCTTTCGCATCGAGCTAATCCCTACGCGCTGGATCTGTACGGTCGCAGCGCGTTGGACTGGGCGTGGGGGGATATCAAGATCCTGACAGCCATCCTCGCCGACTACACTTATGTCCCGACAGACGTGAAAAAGCGAGAAGCAAGACTACGACAGACGGTTGCCACTTTCGGACAGCGCCTGCTGCAGAAGGAGAAGAGCCGCGATACCAGCTACATCTACGAGTGCGACTCGTGCATTGTCGCCAGAGCCCTGGTCTATCTTGACAAACGGGATGAAGCGCGAGTCGTTTATGCGCATAACGGCGGGACGGGGTTAGGTTGCCTTGAGTATCGGAGACCGACCTGTACAGGGTGTCGGGATCGTATACACAATGGACTGGCATTCATATGCCTTGCTTGTGCCAACACCAAGCTCTGTGGACGATGCAAAGACGATGCTGTACAGGGGCTGGGACCAGGCCAGCCGTGCCAGAGCCACGAATTCTTTGAGATTACATCGGAGGTAGTACAGCTGCCAGACGACAGCGAGGTCGGCTTGGATGCAGCGTGGCGGCAGTGGATGCAGCTGTTAGTCTCAACATTCAGTCACTAGACATGGTAGCACGGCGACCTCCGAGAAACTTCCACTTCTTTGTCCCTGGAACAAAGAGGCAGGTGCCTAGTCCTAGTCTGAATTCGATAGCCCTAAGCACTATAAGCCTTTCGTCTCACCCAATGAACTGTCATACATTGCATGGGGCTCGTAAGCGATACAACCTCACTATCTCAATGGCCCACCCGCCTGTCAATCCGATAAGCCCTAGCCCCGTCAAGCCCTACCCCAACTCCAACTTAAAGGCCTCCTCCTGCCAGGTCCAATCCACCACGCAGGTCAACCCTCAAAATGAAGCTCACAGCTGCATTCCTCCTGGCCTTCAGCACAGGCGTCGCCGCCCGCCCCACCGTCGACACGACTTACCCTACACCGGCCCCCCCGTCCCAATCGGCGACTGGGTGAATCCGACCATCAACGGCAATGGCAAGGGATTCCCACGTCTAGTCGAGGCGCCGGCCGTGAAGCCTCAGTCCGCCAATCCAACCAACAATGTCAACGTCATCTCGCTCTCGTATCTGCCGGACGGCATGCACATCCACTACCAGACGCCGTTTGGACTGGGCGAGGCCCCGAGTGTACGTTGGGGAAAGAGTCCGGGGGATTTGAGCAGGACGGCGATCGGGTGGAGTCATACGTATGCCCTCCTACCATTCCCAGTATAGTATACCATAGTGGTATGGCCGAGATACTAACGAGGATACCGGTAGATACGACCGCACTCCCTTCTGCAGCCAAGTCAAAGCCGTCACGCAATGCAGTCAGTTCTTCCACGAAGTCAGCATCCCGAACCTCCAGCCGTCAAGGACATACTACTACCAGATCCCGGGCGCAAACGGAACAGCGCCGTCGCAGGTGCTGAGCTTCACGACGGCGCGCGCACCAGGCGACACCACGCCCTTCTCCATCGCGGTCCTCAACGACATGGGGTACACCAATGCGCAGGGGACACACAAGCAGCTCCTGAAAGCCGCAAACGAGGGCGCGGCGTTCGCGTGGCACGGCGGGGATCTCAGCTACGCAGACGACTGGTACTCTGGTATTCTGCCGTGCGCGGACGACTGGCCTGTCTGCTATAATGGCTCGAACACCGAACTACCAGGCGGAGGCCCAGTTCCAGAAGAATACCTGACCCCCGTCCCGGCGGGCGAGATCCCAAACCAAGGCGGCCCGCAGGGCGGGGACATGAGCGTTTTATACGAGAGCAACTGGGACCTATGGCAGCAATGGATGGGAAACCTGACAATGCGCATCCCCCACATGGTCATGCCGGGGAACCACGAGAGCGCGTGCGCGGAATTCGACGGGCCGGGCAACCCCGTCACCGCATACCTGAACAACAACGAGCCCAACGGGACTGCGCCGGCCACGAATCTGACGTACTACAGCTGCCCGCCGTCGCAGCGGAACTTCACGGCGTTCCAGCACCGCTTCCGCATGCCCGGGAATGAAACGGGGGGGTGTTGGGAACTTCTGGTACTCGTTTGACTATGGGCTTGCGCATTTCATCAGTTTAGACGGGGAGACGGATTTCGCGAGTAGTCCGTTCTCGACGTTTGAGCGGGATATCACTGGGAATGAGACGAGGCCGAGACCCGACGAAACTGAGACGACGGATAGCGGGCCGTTTGGGGCCATCGAGGGGGGTCGGTTCGATGATAACAAGGCGTACGCACAGTATCAGTGGCTGGCGGCTGATCTGGCAGCTGTTGATCGAGCCAAGACGCCGTGGGTGTTTGTCATGAGTCATCGGCCGATGTACTCATCTGCATACTCGGAATACCAAACGAATGTGCGGAATGCGTTTGAGGAACTCCTCCTGACGCACGGGGTCGACGCGTACCTGTCTGGCCACATCCACTGGTACGAGCGGATGTACCCGATGACATTGAATGGAACAGTCGACGAGTCCGCCGTCGTGAGTAAGGATACATACCTTGCTAACACGGGTGTCTCCATGACGCACATCGTCAACGGGATGGCGGGGAACGTCGAGAGCCATGCGTGGTTTGAGGAGGGCGAGGGGGTGACGCCTATCACGGCGGTGCTGGACCAGACGCACTATGGGTTCAGTAAGTTGACGGTGGTCAATGAGACGGTTGTCACCTGGGAGTTTGTGCGTGGTGAGGATGGGGCGACGGGGGATTATTTGACGCTTGTCAAGGGGAGTACGTGTACGGTTGATGTGTAGGTACGGTTATGGGGGGATGTTGGCTAGGAGAATGTGGTATGGTATGATATGATATAACCTGGTATGATTTAAGGGGTATGATGCATGAACGAGGAGTAAATATGATGTCATCATGCAATATAGCTAGAACGCTGAGACCTATGCTCTATTTAACGGAATAAAGAGCACATGGATGGTAGCCCTAAGGTACCATACAATTGGCCACTGTTCAACATCCTCACAAAAGTCTTTATTAATCCTCAGGTTTAGACCTATTAACAGATTAGACACTCAGCTTCATGACCTATGTCTTTTATATCCATGCAAAGAAACTGAACTAAACAGTGTAATCCGTGAAGGCTTCTGCAGTTGCTCCCTAAGAAACGTGTAACCCAGGACTGGAGTAACATACACCCCCGCCGTATCCGGTATCGTCCGAGGCAGGCCTTCCGTGAGACCTCGACTATAGCATTTACATCTACACACCAAGACTGGGACAGACCAATAAGAAAAGAACAAGAGAATACTCCCTCCAAGCTGAGAGTAGCGCAGCTACTTCGAACCGATGCCAGGGAGGTCAGCAAGCGGTCATTTGGCAGTGCAGCTGGGAACTTAGACATATCTGTCCGCCATACCGCAGAGTAGGGAGTCCACAAAGACCTGGCAATTAAGGAAGACAATAGAACCATCCTAAAGGAAGCCATTGGTCTGGTTGGCTCCGCGATGGAGTTGATAGCATCGAAATTCCCAGCAATTTCTTCAAGGGAATGTAGGAAGAAGTTGAGGCAGCAGATAAGCATCGGCTGTTTTGACCATCCGAGGCGGCGCTTTTGCCCTACGCTCGTTACTGAGTCGAGGCCGTGCTGAGGATATCTCTTTTAAAATGGAGGAGGCCCCTCGGGCTTGAGATTTATGTCTTGGCGCGACCTCAAGCCTAATCGGGCAATTCGTCCCTGTTCGGCTTGTTTAGGGTAACCCTAGATAAATCGATCCTCGAACGCATACAAAACTAGCTTGTTATCTTCCTCAAGCCGTTTAGTTTGCTTTTGGCATCCTTTCAGGTAGAGTTTCTTCCATACTCTATCTAACGCTTTAGTTCTCCTTATCGCGTAATGCCTGGCCACGATGCTGGATACTCGGGTAAACCTACAACCACCAGCGAGACTCTCCAAGGCGCCGATATGGCAGGACGGCTTTATTGACCAACTAATCGGTTAGATAATGCAACTGTCCCTGGTCTTCTCTGCCCGCTACTCCTCTTTCAGCGTCTGACCTTGATATCTCCCGTCCGCGGATCATCTGTCGACCCCATCCTTATTTATCATTCGCCCGTACGCCCGCGCGAGGGATGCAGTATGCTGACTAGACACCCTTGCACCGACAAGGCTCTGGCCAGAGGCTCTTATGCTTCCAAACTGGATTATAAGAGTCATTGGTGAGCGGCTAGTCCAATTAAGAGCACCGTTAGTCATTCCCGAGGTCATAGTCACTGAACCAATCCGAAGATCGGCTTTATCCCAGACGATTGAACAAATAGTTGAATGTTGCGTTTAAGGGCTTCGTATGGGCTCTATCCCAGGCGGATAAACAAAGATAGGATTCGATGATAATGTGTTGGAAGGCTTCATTCAAATCGGCGATAACTCTGGCGGTCAGGAGAGTGTGTCATATAAGGAAAGGCTTCAAGAATTCGGCAGCCACTGGTCATCCTCCTGTAGTTGGTAGACATTGTCAGCATTATATGTTCCAGGAATCGTTGTTGGATAACGGATACAAAGGCTCTGTACATTCTCGACGAACGCCGAGACTGGCGACGTTTCCTCGGCCGTGTGTTCGTTGCACGGTCCGCTCTATCGCGAGGATTGAGAAGGGGAGCCTCGAGCTGTTTTTGGAAAAAAAGTCAGCAAAGGACGCGTGAGACAGGAGTCAATGAATGACCGTGCCGCAGAACATATGGTGCACATGGCAGGAAACAAGAAAAAGCACAGGCCAAAGCCCAAGACAGGCAAACTGCCCCATAGGTAGGGAGGGTTACCTACTGTTCATCATTTCCGTCACGTCCTCCGCATCTAGGAAAAGCCGTCGGTACCACCACTCGGGACGTTGAGGGTCATCCAAGCATGCGAGAAACCCTGGGAATTCGTCCTTCACTCTCTACTCAAGGGGGCCGGCTGGGTTTCCCCGTGGGGATGTTGAAGTAGTGTTAGCAGGCGGCACAGCGAACGTCGACTCCCGTTGATCCTAGTCACTCACCGCAGCCTTTTCAATAAAACGGATGTTTGTTTTGGTGGGGAGAGGCTGAAAAGTGTAAGCATCCCCAGAAAATCCGTACTCATCCGGATATTCCGAGATGAGCATGTCCGCTATCGCGACATAAAGACTTCGGTGGCGGCGCGCTCTGGGAACTCCGTTCTTGCGTTTTGCGCGCTTGGTGATGTTGGTCTAGAGAAATCTGGTCTAGAGAGTTGCAGGCATGAACTGCGGTTTCTGGAGGTTGCGCTGGCGGGGCTTGCGGTCTTGCGGATATTTGACCCATAGTCGCAATAAATGAAGGCTTGAAGACGGCAACTAAGGTAAGGCTAACTACAGTTGGGCGAGGAGTATACGGTACGCTTCGACACAAAGGAAAAGCCGCTTCTGAAGACATAAGTTAACCTCGAGTAACACGATTGTTTGAGGACGCTCTGAGGGAAGAAGATTAACATCACGGACCTTGCTAGCTTTTGCCTCAATGAAAGCATCTAAAAATTCGTCCAGGACGAGGACGCTGGCCCCGTCGAGGGGACGCAGCTTGCAGAGGTGGTCCACGACCGACGTCACCGCGGTTTCGTTCAACTCGTAGGCCATTGTGGTATCGGAAGCGGTACAGTGTAGATAGTGCGATGTACAAAGAATAGAAAGCGATCCACAGAACGGATGCCTGAAATACCAGAAGGAGAATGGTTTATACCTACTCGTCATCAGGTTCCGTCTAGTGCGGACGCTGGTGGACGTAACCGCTTTAACAACTAGTCCACAATATAGTCTTCTACCATACTTTGTACCCAAAGGGAAACATGGGATTGCACGACGAAATATGAGAACTCATGACAGAAACCCGAAGTACTCCTCTACCCATCGTCCGGCCTCAGCTCCCTGCGTAACATCCCAAGTCCCAAGGGCCCCGATATACCCATCTGGCCTGACAAGGACAATGCCCGCCTGGTTCTCTGACAACGCACTTTCGCCGGTCCACTTGTCAATGCACCCATTGACATCGTCTAGATAGACCGTCCATCGACTCTGCTGCAGTGCAGGCGGGAGATCTGCAATCTCGAAATCCTCTCTCTTTGACGCCGTGACGAGCGATAAAGTCAAAATCTCCGAGACAGCAGTATACCGTTCCGGAACTTGGTAAGCATCATTCGCGGCCCAACCCCGCGAGCGAGACGTGTATGAGTCCTGCGCCTTCGTAGAGGCAGCAGAGAGCACAGAAGACGCCTTGGTTACCGTCTCGCAGACGGTATCAAGGAACCCCTTCTCCCTCGCGGCCTGGATATCCTGAATAAGTAAATATAGCTTGAACTGTCCCAGCAGCGGGATATCGAGCTGGAGATCCACGGGATTCGCATCGATATACCGTGTCGCTTTGGCGGGGATCATGAGTGCGCCTGCCCTCAACCCACCTGCACTCTTCTTATCCAATCCCCTCGTCAAGACACCTCCATCATACTCCGCCCCAACCCCCGAGATAAACCGGATATTGTCATCGAAGTTCCGCGCCAGCGCTGCCTCGCCCGCCTCAAACGCCGCGCAGTGCTCCGCGTCAAAGGCGATCAGGTCGTTTGCGATCTTGCGCCGCTCGTCCTCGTATGTTGAGAGCAGTGACGAAGGCGCGAGGCCCCGCGACACGAGGTTCAGCTTCCAGGCCAGGTTGAAGGAGTCGTGCATGCTGGTGTTTGCGCCTTGGGCGGCGAGCGCGGAGTGGCAGTGGCCGGCCTACCCAGTTGTATTAGTATGGAGTATGGGGTGGATCGCTGGGGATACGTACATCGCCGGCGATGAAGATCTGGTTATGGGCGTCTGAGAAATGGCGCGCGACGCGTTGGCCGACGATGTAGTTTCCGAACCATTCTATGCCCGTCAGTTCTCATCTCCGCACCAAGAGTAAAGGTCCGTACCGATTGACTTCCACTCCAAGTTAAACGGCTTCATCGCCTCCCTCGCTCGCGCCATGACATACTCCGGCGTCGCCTTGGCCTTATCAACGCGCTCGCCGGCCGTTGCGCTCAGCTCAACGTATAACCTCGACATGCCCCGTTCCCGCGGAATCCAGAGGATCGAACCGACTGTGTGTGAGCGAACGGCGACTTTGCTCCAGAGGTCTGGGAAGTCCGTTTCGATTACCCCTGTCAAGCACCCCATCAGCAAACGGGTACCAGATCAGGGATTTTTCAAGTGCGGTGACCAACCATCAAGAACGCCCCAAGACGCATTCGTCATCTCCCCCTCAAGCTGCGCATCAGGAATAAACTCCCTAACCTTCGATCGCGCCCCATCACATCCAACCAGGTACTCCGCCCTGACAACTTTCTTGACGCCCGAATTCCGATCTTCATATACAACATCCAACTTCCCCTCGACCGTCCGCGAGCACGAAACAAACGGACTATTCCGCGTAACGGAAATACCCCGCGCCGCCAAATCGTCAATCAGCACATCCTCCAGCATCCCCTGATGCGCAAGCAGGATATACGGATCCGACGCACCGACCAGATGATCCGGGTAATGAACCTGCCTTCCCTTCCGTGATAAGGCGTGCGATTCGCTCGAGTCCTAGCCGTCCCACTATCAGCACCACTCTCTCCCAAATCAAAAGTACATTGGAACGGAAAGGCAGTGCGCACCCAAAACGAAATATCATAAACCCGTGCCCCATTCTTCAGCAGCGGGTCCGCGAGCCTTAACTGCTTCAGCGTCTCGATCGTCTTGGGCTGGATCCCGTCTGCTTTTCCGGTGGAGGTTCGGTCGGCGCGGTCGTCGAGGAGGAGGATGGGAATGCCGAAGCGGGTGAGGTTCACACTGAACTTTTATTAGCATGCAATTGAGGAGATTGATGGGGAGGGGAGGAAGATGCGGACGCACGCAAGCATCAACCCCGACGGTCCCGCGCCAACAATGACGACGGTTGTTTCGCCGGCAGGAAGGGCGTCGGGATCGGTATCGCCATTTGCAAAGCCTTGGTCGTGATCTGCGCTTGGAGCCATTGTGTTGGTGGTTTTCCTATGACTAGGACTTGCGGCTTGACTGGCGAGATCGGCCTGGGAGGCTGTGCGCTTCATGGCTGTTATACGCTTGAGACTTCTGCGGCGATTGCATGTCGGCGAATGTCCAACAGTGGGAGGTGGGAAGCTTGGAGCTCGTGCTGAAAGTTGGAGTTGGAGTGGTTGGAGACGATTGGGGTCGCGGGTGGAATTCCGGACCCCCACCTCTGATAACAACAGAACTCTCCCCTCACTTCCTGCATGATACGAGCTGGCTTTGTGCGACCGCGCCAGAAGATCCGGAGCCTGGTGGCCTACGATAGAGACTGAGCTACGAGCGCGAGGATCGTACGATGAATTGACAGTTTTGATAATAGGAAGAGGTTCAATTTATCAATCTTCAGGTTCAATTGACTACGAAATCCTAGTAACTCCCCCATCAACCACAACATCCTGCCCTGTCATATACGAGCTAGCATCACTCGCCAAAAACACACAAGCGCCCATGATATCCTCCGGCTCTGCGATGCGCCTATTGATCGTCTCCGTCTTCCAACCCTCAACCAGATGCGAAAACGCCGCCGTCATCTCCGTGTTCACATACCCCGGGCTAATCGAATTAACCCTGATCCCGTGCTGCGTCAACTCCTTCGCGATGGCCGGACACATCGCGCGCACTGCGCCCTTTGTACCGCAGTATGCCGAGCAGTTCTGATCGCGGACCGCGACGTAGGCGGCCATGCTGGCGACGAGGATTATGCTGCCGTGACGTGTGCCGTTTGCGATCATTTGCTTTGCTGCATATTGGGCGGTGAAGTAGAGGCCCAATACGTTGATCGACAGTAGATCGTGGTGTTCTTCGTAGGTGAAATCAAGGAAGGGCGTGTGGCGGTTGATCCCTGCGCAGGGGACGCAGATGTCGAGTTTGTTGGCGAAGTCTTTTTGGAATTGCGCGAAGCCAGCTTGGAGGGATTCTTGGGACGAGACGTCGACCCTACGGACATTAAACAATTAACAAGGTAGGATAGTATAATGAAGGAACATACTTGTAGTAGGCCGTCCGGATATTGCATTCCTTCTCGATCTTGTTGAAGTCGGCGGATTGCTCGATCACGTCGAAGACCGCGACATCTGCACCGGCTTCAGCCAGCCCGCGCGCAAAAGCAAGTCCGCATCCTCGCCCGCCACCAGTCACAAGTGCTGTCCGGCCTTTCAAGGAGAACTGTCCGATCAGCAGTGTCAGCACTGAAGGAAAAGTAGACTTACCCGATCCATGATGTAGAATGATATGATGTCGGACTTGCTACCCTCGGTCGGCGTCCCATTTATGTGTTGATAACATCCCCCACTCTTGCACTTGCGCTTTTGCTCGTGGTCGTTGGAGTAGCATACGCATTCCGCACCGATGATCGATAGTTAATCATAAATAGAAATAAGACATTGCGATACCGATCGAATCAAAGTCAGTAACATCAAGCATAATGTCCATTCCAATCGCCAAGAAACAGTTTCGACACGAGTCGGGGAAGCTGGAGGTGAGTTCCAGCGTACTCATTGTAACGACAAGAAAGAACCCCACTAACAAGTCCAAACCAGATCGTCGTCGTCGGTGCCGGTCTAGCAGGCGTCGGCGCAACGATAGCATGCCTTCTCGCCGGCCACAGCGTGCAACTCCTCGAGTCGGCGAAGGAAATCGGCGAGATCGGTGCCGGTATCCAGGTCCTTCCTAACTCATCGCGCGTCTTGCAACACTGGGGGCTCGAAGAGGCGTTGATGAAACATGCGACGGTCCCAAAATTCTGCAACTTCCTAGGTTGGAAGGGCAATCACATTTCGTCCCTCGACTTCAAGGCTTCTGAGGCGCAGTACCCGGGGACGTGGTATCGGGATTTCCATCGCGCCGATCTGCACCGGTGTCTCGTTGATCGAGCTGTTGAGTTGGGGGCGAAGCTGGAATGTAATACGCGCGTTGTGGATGTTATTCCTAGCGACGATGGGACCGCGTCGACTGCCATTACCGCTGACGGGAGAGAGTTCATGGGTGACCTTGTAGTTGGCTGCGACGGGGTGTTCAGCAAACTCACCGAATCGCTACTGCAACGACCAGAGCCGCCCTTGAAGACGGGCGATCTTGCATACCGATTGTTGTTGGATACCGAGGAGATGCTCAAAGACCCCGAGTTGAGGTCGTTCGTCACAGATCCCCAGGTCAATTACTGGCTCGGTCCGGACAAGCATGCAGTGAATTATGTTTTGCGGGGAGGAAAGTTGTTCAACATGGTTTTGCTCGTTCCGGATGATATCCCTGAAGATTCGTTGGCGACGACGGTAGAAGGGAATGTCGAGGAGATGTGCTCCCTCTTCGAGGGCTGGGATCCGAAGTATGTTCTCGCCGACCGTGGAGACTGCTTGCTGACGACAGTAGGATCGAAAAACTCCTAAAGCTTTGTCAGTCTGTTCAAAAGTGGCAGCTGTGCATTCGCCTAGGAGAGCACGACTGGACACACCCGTCTGGGTCCTGGGTCAACATCGGAGATGCCGTCCACGCAACACTACCTTACCTCGCATCTGGGTATGTCATCCTCTCTCCACAGGAGCCTCCACTAACAAGTCCAGCGCTGGGATGGCATTCGAGGACGGCGCAGTCCTCGGCGAGGTCCTTTCCCGCCTCCCCAACGACCCGTCCATCAGCAAGACCTCGCCCGAATACCTCGCCCAGAAACGCCACGCTCTCGCCGTGTTCGAGAAATGCCGCAAGGAGCGCACGCAGATGGTCGTGAAGCGAGGAAACACCCAGCAGTACTTGTATCATCTATACGACGGGCCGGAGCAGGAAGAGCGCGATCGCAAAATGCAAATGGTGCCAACGCCGGAGGGTGAGTGCTTGGCTTGGAGGGATCCGGGGCTTGCACCGAAGTTGCTGGGCTATGATCATATCGCAGATGTGAGTTGAAAGGCTATCATAAGATAGAGACCTGTACTGACAAACACAGGTCAATCGGAACTGGAAAGCTGTCGCGGAGGCCGCCGTCGTGTCTGAGGAACAGGTAGCGTCGCGTTTATGAGGCAATTAATACTTTGAGGAGCTTTAGTAATCTCGCCTAGGTGTGAATGCAATGTAAATAGATGGGAACTTCGATGTTATGAAACTGAGGCCTCAGCTTCGGTGTTGGTTGTAGCTTGATTTTGGACAACGAAATGCATCTCAGAGCTCAGACCTCTATTTTAGGGAAGGAGCGATGTCCAAACAACAGGCCAAAACTCTCTCTGCACTTTCCATCTTCCTCCACCTCTCCCTTAACTGTCTTTACATCCTTCATCGCAATCTAACCTGCATTGGTCCAGCCGGTGTCACGAATTTAAGATCGTCAGATGTTTTCTCCAGTATCACTAATCCGCTAATATATATTTCGTGGCCTGCTCCAGATCGCTCGAAACCTCCACCCAGCGTCCCTCGTTTTCTTCTTTGATGCTCCCACCAAAGGTTCCAGTGTCTGCAACCATCCGAGACGAGCGCCCAAGCAATCTACCTCGACTGTCTCACGTCTGCGACGATGCCCCCTCAGAAATGAGCCCGACTATACCCGAACCGGGATTTTGTGGCGTCTGCACTGACGTGCCTTGTTGCATTGGCATGAGGTCGCCAGCCTTGCCGCATATATTTTACGGTAGCTTCTTTGTTCCATTCTCTTGGGGCTCATGGTATATAAGTATGCCCCAGAATGATATGGGGTTATGCGAGATAATTCTTCCGCGAATCAATCTGCCTACGAATCGGGAGGTTCCGTCAGGTACCTAGATCGAGCACTCCCAATGCCTCCGAGGTTACCTGCTAGGACCATGATAGCCCAGGTGCATCATAGACAAACAAGCCCTGTCGATACTACCAGGTAGCTACTCCCAGAAGACCCAGATTTTCAACCAGCAGAGACATTCCTCTTTAACTTAAAAGGATCAGGATCACTGCTGATATTTAAATAGTGTCGACCGTGATTAGTTATCTCCGTACACGACAACTTCCGATTATGCCTCGAATGCCGCGATAAATCGATGACAAGTTGTCAGCCGATAACAAAGGAATGCCGGGTGAAAGATGCGGTCGAAGACAACTCTAGAACCATGCCCCGTCCCGGCCATTGGCTCAGCGTCTATCGATCGGGACGTCCGCATAAATGTCGAGCTACGACGCCCGGTTGGGTTGAGGATCTTGCTTAGGGACGCCTTGGACTACGCTTGGGATGATGGTGCGGAGGCCACGAGTGCCCCGCAAAGGAACACATACCGTCAAGAACCGGCCAGGCACCTCGACGGCCATTTCTCTGCAATCTTCAGCCTTGAAAAAAATGCCAGAGGTATGACTGACTCGCTACAACATGACCTAGATGAAAAGAGGAATACTAATATTTCAAAAAGAAGATAAACAGGACCGCCTCCTGGGATAGTCCGACTTCCATTCCTCGGCGTTGTGTTCCATAATTGCTTTTTCCCCGAGCGTGGAAACGACAGTGCGACTGCCCAGCCACAGTTCGCTTAGACTAATCCCTGCAGCGTCAAGCCACTGGTCGACGAGTCAACGCCGAGAGGGGTCAACCTGACAGCAGCGTCGGTAGTCAATGTCTCAACGAGGCTTCGTACGGCGACTCGTCCGCGTGGGTAGGTAGTGAGGAACCATGACTCCGGGGAAGCAAAGACGCAAATCCACACGTTCTAAACCTCCGGTCTTGAGCTGGCGGGTCGGCACAGCGCCGTCAAAACAGCCAAAGGTATGCCTTATGAGGCCGTCGCGCCAGTTCACGATACTCGTCTTACGCTAACCTGGCCAGTCTAACACGCAGGTATATATTCCGAATGCACGAGACGTCGATTACGACCAACTACGAAAGGAACCCACGATTCTTTTAGGGGAGCCGCAAGACGCAACACATGAGGAAGGACTGGCACTTCAACGACCTCTACAACCCAGTATCCGTGAAATAGCGACATCGCTAGACCCATTTTGCGAGTTACCTTGTCACCTCACGCCTGAAGATCGTTCCTTGCTACACTGTTGTGAGTCGTAGGCAGAGTGGCAGCGCATCTCGACGTACTGACCGAGTCAGATCTTCTACAGGTACCGGCTAGAGTATACGGAACACGGACCGATACAATATTCAGCGCTGTTCGCGATGTCAGCTTTCCAATATCTCTTGGGTCCAGCTTGACAATGTGGTGGATGCTCATTGCGGCAAATGGAGTCTTTTCAGACTACGGAGACAACAATCAAGTAACTCGGCGCAAACGTCAAGCATATCGCCTTTTGAGTGGACATATAGACGATGGCAGAGGGAAAGTCGACGATGCAACCTTGGGAGGGATTATAATGGCAGCAATTACCGAGGCACGTTTGTCGGCACCCACTGCATGCCACGCTCATTTGAATGGATACGAGGCAGCCATTTGTGCGAGAGGAGGGCTAAGAGAGAGTCTGATATCGTCCACCATTCCCGCGCTACGTATGGCTCATATCATGCCCTATCTGGTTTGCGATCCGCTGCTGAACGAAGTTGGTTCGAGTGACGCGCAGCAAGTACAGAGGTTTCTGTCATTCGTGGCTACTAAAATGCGCCATAGAGGTCTTTCTCCGTTTTCGGACACCGCATTTGCGGAAGTCGACCTATTCCAGCTGAACATGGTGGTGCCAGGGTGGCTTCTGGAGAAATTCGGCTCTTATCTGAACCCTCTTGAGCGTCAGCCGTCGCGGTTCATGGACGAAGCCGCCTCATTCCTCGTCCTGTTTCTCATAATATTGACTCTTTGGCGAACCAGCGAGTCTCCCTACAATTCTCAGCTATTTGCGTCACGGATGGCAATACTATTCAACGCTAGCACTGCTTTTGATCCGGTAACCGGAAATACCTTGCTTACGCAACAGGGCTTCTTGTGGATTGTTATCAAAGCAGTCGCTGACTTGCAGGGGATGCTGTATGGTCCAAACTTGGAGAACGAAGTATGGCCTGTTATACAGGCTGTTGAAGCTCTCAAGGCTTTCCGATCGATGACCTCTTCCAGCGCACGCTTGCAGGCTAGGCTGATGTTGTTCTCTTTGCTTTCCGAGAAGCGTGGTGTGGTTGTCGACTTGGACCAGGGATAGTCATCAAGTCCCAATGTTTATGTCGTTATTATCCGTACACCATGATCGATTCATTTGAAGAGCTTTATCTCGTCCTGGACATCACAATTTCCGACCGTTTTGGTCAATCCGCGAGCTCAGTACTGACCTACTAGTGGCTACCTGCCATGGCACACTGATTTCGTCCGGCCGAAATAATACAAGGCCATTGCATTTAACTTTATCCTGAAAGGCTTTGGACTGTATCAGCTAGGTGTATTTATTGGGATATGATTGGTGGACAAGGTTAGGGTAATGCATCTCCGGCCATGTGTCACTTGGCGGGTGGCCTGGCCCGAGTCTATGACCTTGTCATATACAGAGCTTATCCCCCGCACTTCAGCTCAGCTCAGCTCCATTCTAGAGTTGTACAGAATGGTCGACTTCAATCTTTCCGCTTCAGAACAGCAGACTCGCGCAGCAGCGCGTGCTTTCGCGGCTGCTCATCTTGCTTCCGCGAAGAAATCTTACACCGACCTTCCGACGCAAGAGGAGCGTTTCCGATCGCTGAAACCCATCTACGAGGCTGCTGTTAAAGCCGGCCTTATCAAGGGGCAGATACCCGCCCCGATAGGCGGAACTAGCGAGAGACTAGTTGAAGCGGCAATCCTAGTCGAAGAGTTCTATGCCGTCGAAGCGTCGGCCTCTTTGACAATTTTTGGTACGGGACTAGGTCTGACGCCGTTGGCGTTAGCATATCGACCGGAACTGAAGGAATTCCTGGACCCTTTCCTCTCGGGGACTGGGGCGCCTTTGGCGTCGTTGGTTTTCTCGGAGCCAGATGGAGTAGTATGTTTGTTTCTCTGATCTGTGGGTAAATGCTGACGGAATTCGGAAGGCGAATTGGTTGGAGCCTGGGGCGCCAGGACTGCAGACGACTGCGTACCGCGATGGCGAAGAGTGGGTGCTAAATGGGGAGAAGGTAAGTCCGGGAACAACTCACGCTGTTGAGCAAGACTGACGGGAGTGTTGTCGTAGATGTGGGCAACTAGCTCTGCGGGTTGGGACTATAAAGGTGCGGACTTGAGCTGCGTCGTCTGTCGATGCGTTGACGAGGACGTTGTAACTCAGGCCTCGCATCCTCGCGACCTCATCATGGTGCTGCTGGTTACTCGTGATGACATCGAACGAAGTGGGCCAGGGAGCTTTGAAATTGTGAAAGACATCGAGACGGCTGGGCATAAGGCAGTTTCTGGGCCGCATATCAAGGTACCGACGCAATCATACCTAATTGTCTATTGTGACTAATAACTACTTCGCAAGTACACAAATATCCGTGTCCCAGCTAGGAATTTCCTCTGTCCACCGGGCACTGGTGCGAAGATAATTACGCAGACATTTGAGACATCCGGTACGCACTCGATTTTATACATTATGGGTGCGCTAATTTGTCGGAACAGCCATGCTTGTCGGTGCAATGGGAGTCGGAATCCAACGAGCAGTATTTGACGCTGCCTTGGCCTTCTCACGCGACACCCGAGGGGGGACAGTTCCCATTGGCCTTCGCCAGTCCGTTGGAGATTTGTTGATCAATATCAAGACACGAACCGAGATCTCGCGGCTCCTCACCTGGAAGGCAGCGCACGGCCTTACCTTAGGACACGGCGAACATGCTCAGCGCCGTGAACACGCGCTGCTGGCCAAGGTGCACTGCGCTGAAACAGCGGTACAGTCTTGCCTCGATGCAATTAATGCTGTTGGGGTGTAAGTCCGCTTTTAACATCCCCCGGTCCCGTGATGTATCTCGCAGAGCTAATGGTTCTTCGGTAGATCTTCGTATAACGCGGAACTCCCATTCGCAGACTTACTGTCCACGGCGCTCGTGTTGCCGATCTTCGATGGTGGTAACGTGGGCATGCGCAAGCGGGCGTTGCAGGAGTTGATTATGGCAGAGGGGTATGAGCCGTGGTTCGCGAGTTTTGGCAAGGAGTAGTTGTAGTTGTCGAACTAAATTAAGCGCATAAGGGACTTTGAACGTGTCTATGACTGCTCGCATAGCCAAATAAAAAGATGACTTGTTTCAAGTGAGAGAGAACGCGTCTACATGAAGAAGAGTATTTGCAAGGGAAGGGAGTGGTCGCGTTGCGCCTTCTGCCCGAATAATAATGCCCCGACAGGGGAACAATCCGATTGTCTGCTAGAACCTGATCCTCTGGCCTGGGTATAAGCAAACCCCCCACCTCGCCCTTCTCTCTGCCCCAGGAAAAGCAATGTTCTTCCAAGAACCGTGCCGCAGTGATGATCTGGCAAGCTAAGAAGTCCGACCGCACGTGTATCATTTTCTCTCCATTGAACCCCGGCCGGGTACGAAGTCCGTGATACCAGCCAAGCCTTCGACTCGCTCCTCTGCGTTAAATGGCAAATCTATGCAGAAACGATCAAGGAATGGGGGAAGATGAGTTGGACCACAGCAGCGGACGGCCGCAAAATGGACTGAAAAATGGATAGGCCGTTAAAACGAGGACGAAGTGTTTGAATTTCTGCTCGGCCCTCAAGCTCAGTCTTCAGCTACCTAGGTATACCTACCGGTACTGACCTCACCTTGCTTTTGCCAGATCCTTGCCAGCTTCTGCCTATCACCGCCTCGAGCGATGCGCATCTCACAGCATCAGCTACGCCCAGCCACATTCTCCCCCTCATTAGGACTGCCAGCCCAGATCACGCTTCTGACGTTTCAACGTTGACCCATCTTCCCCATATCTTTCGACCCAGCCCATCATCTCATTACATATGCCTGACTGTAACGCCTCCTCCTCTCCCTCCTGCAACTTCCACTGCCCCGCTGGTGGCACCTGGTACGCCTGCCCAGACCAGCCCTTTTTCGTCGGCTGCTGCTCGTCGGACCCGTGCACCGGCATCTCGCCGCGGAGCACCTCGCCGTGTCCGGAGAACGGCCTGTACCCAGCGTCCTTCAACCCCGCCATCTTCGACCGCTTCCTCCCCAACACTTGCATCGGCGAGCCAAACGCGAACTGGTACACGTGCAACTTTACCACCCCGCCGTTCCTCGGCTGCTGTATCAGCAACCCGTGCGTGGAAGGCAACTGCTCGGCGCGGGACCTGGTGCAGGCGGCATGGAGTCCGACGGGCGGGAATAAGGATCAGCTCGAGCTTTTTCAGGATGAGGCCACGGGCTCGGATGGATTATCGGGTGGCGCAATAGCGGGGATCGTGATTGGGGCTGTTGCTGCGTTTGGGATTGTTCTTGCGCTGGGATGGCTTTGCATGCGGAGACGCAGAAGGAGAAGGAGTCCGGCTGGGGATCCCCACGGCCCCGGGCAGACGTCGTCAGATGGCGGGTATCAGCATTCGTATCCGTCGTCACCCTATCAAGGCTCGCGATCCTTTCATCATTCCTTTCCTTCCATTCTACCCTCTTCTCTCTACAATAACCACAGGCTAACCTCACTTTGTGTGACCATAGACTCGCGCTTCTCTAGCCCACCCACAACAGCCGGCCACGCAAAGAAGCTCTCCTCCGGCTCGCCAACGGGTTTTACCCTCCCCCCGCTCTCGCCGCACTTGCCGTCGGAAAGCGGGTTTGGCGATGCTGCGTATTTCCAGCAGCAGCAGCAGCAGTCGGCAGGGGCAGGGGCAGGCCAGATGTACGGGCTGGGTGTGCTTGGCGCGCAAGCACCAGTGACGATCCAGGAGCTGGATGATAGGGAGGTCCATGAGTTGGAAGGGTCTGCGCAGGGTAGGAGATGACCTTGGTCTATTTGCATCGAATGAGCCAAGAGCTATGTCTGCCTGTGTGGGTTTCTGGGGTTTATTTAGCCGGTTTCATGGTTATGGCTTACCTATTATACTGTTAATTATGCGATTCATATATAATGAGAACGGGCTTCTTGCGTACGGTCATGAATATCATGGTGTACTAGTCCATCCTCTCGGCGATACCAATCCTCAGTCGGCTTCGTGGGCTATACCCTAGTAACGAGCGCGAAGAAATGGATTACTGGGTACAGAATACAACTGGAAGCGATGACGTCGTCCCACTTTACGTTACTTACTCTCTACCATGAAGCTGACCTTTGGTCGAGGTGTGGCAGCTTCTTTCTTAAACACAGCTTTTGCCTTTAAGTGGAGGGACGTGATGGACCTTTCCACTTGGTTTCTCTTCGTATCCCATCTGAAGTACCAGTTGAAGCATCGTCTGCTAGACGAAATAAAATGTGCACCGTTTCCTGAGATTTAAAATTATGTGGGGTATTAGTCATATCAAGAATCATCTCATAGCACACATGCCAAGGGCAACAAGAACAAGATACTCCGGGTCCTACAATCCTCATTCAATCGTTTATTCGTCGTCGTCGTCTTCTTCTTCAGTCACCCAAGACTGATCGTCACTATCATTGCCACCCGCCGCATCCTGCAGCATGGCCGCGAAATCCGGGTCCTCCATCGCCCGCTGCATCATCATCTGCAGCATACCCGGCATGCCCGGCATGCCCGGTCCACCCGGAAACCCGGGGATGCCATCGTCGGTATCATCAAGCCCCCCACGAGGCAGCGGCAAACTCGAACTCAAATCATACGGGCAGATCTGAAAGTCGACCTTCGTCTCGCTAAACCACCCTTGCAGTTCTAAAAAGCAATCCGCGGGTGTTTTACCCTGCGGAATAATCTGGCCGGGGAGCTTGATTGGGCGGGAGATATCGACGGCAAGGACGAGGAATTTCGTGAGCTCAGGGTAGAGTCCTTTCTTTGCGTCTTTGGCGATGGTTGACAGCATTGGGCGGATCGAGGCGTTGCAGTCTGTTATGTGGAGGAGTTGGAGGGAGCGTGGGAAGCGCGGGTGTGGCGGAAGAGTGGCGTACGGGACGATGATGGTTTCGAGGACGGGGAAGTCGGCGAGCGAGGGGAATTTGGGGGTGTTTTCGCAGTATTCGGCATAGGCTTGCGGGCCGTCGATGAGCCATGCCTCGCGGAAGAACTCCACGTGCAGGTGTTCGAGGGTGTCTTTGTGCGGGAGGAGGGCGGCGTGGGCGTCGGCGGCGTTGAACTCCTTTTCGTTGCCGAGCCGGATGTGAGAGTCTTCGTCGGGTATGGGGGAGAAGCTCTGGTAAGTTAATGCCTTGACTCTCTTGCAGGCTTTGGTGTACTTCTTGAGGGAGGCGGCGTCAAGGAAGCAATCTTTAAAGGCTAGCTCCTCCGCTGCAAGTGTCCCCGGTGCCCAGCCAGACGGGAATCTAGAGCGCACGAGCTCGCCGTCTTCGAAAGTAGGTGCTTTGAGGTTGGGGAGGGTGAGGAATTTCTCGTATCTCGCGATGTTGTACCCTGGATAAATATTGTCGCAGGCGATCCAGATTTGTTCGAGTCGGGACAGGTACGAGGGGCGCACTTTCCAGAGCGCGAGGAACGGCTCCACGAAGACCTGGCCGTGTGCCACACGCAAGGCGCGGATATTCGGTGTTTTGAACGTCAGTAGCACTACGAACACGGAAAGGTCCCGTTTCTCAACCGCGCGTATCCAGTATTCCTCCTCGTCATGTGGCAATCCTAATCCCCGGACAGCATTCGCAAAGACCGCTATGTCATCGTTGGGGAGCTTCGGGGGGTTCTCGCCGAGCTGAGCATCTGGGGAAGGCGTGACGGTGACAAATTTGACGTGCTCTCCCAGTGTGGGGCGACGGTAAACAGCTTTTGTGAAGGAGATTAACGGCTTCAGGTCGTCGATGTCGTCGCCGTTGAAATAGCGGCACAAGAGCGGCTGAGCGAGAGCCCTGAATCGCTGGCAGACCAGGCACAGATTGTATAGTTCAGTGGTGTTGTCGCAGCTCCGCTCGCGTTCGATTGTGTCGCTGTCCGGTTCAGCGAGGAAGTCAAAGATTCGGTTCAGGAGCTCGGTTGGGAGGTTCAGGATGTGGGACATGATGGCGTGATATTAAAACCTGGAAGCAAGGGCTGGAGTCTGGACTCTGGAGGGAATAATGGACCCGGACGGCGAGCTCCGAGTCGAGTGGGGTGTCCGGGGAAAATGTCAACCGCAACCAAAATCTTTTGATCTTCGATGCCCGATCGTGGACGCGACGCGTCGAGCTCCGAATCAGGTAATAGGGCAAGAAAGCTAGGGCATGGCAGGTACATGACGTCACCATTCTCCCCCTCTTCTCTCCTCTTCCAGGTTTCGTCGGAGCTCACTTTCTCTCTTTCAAACAACCCTTAGTTTCTTCTCCCATATCAACCTCTTTCAACAAAAGCTACTATTTACAATGCCGGACATGTACCCCTCCGCCCGCACCCGTCGCACCGATGAGCTTGCCAGACTCGCCGACTACCACATCCAGCACGACCTCTCAGCTGCCGACCGAGACGCTCTGAAGTCCGCAGCAAAGACCGTTTCCGTATGGACGACGGTTGGCTCAGCAATTGGCATTGGTCTTGGTCTATACGCTGCGTTCCGTCTCCGAAGCTCAAGAAAGGCCTTCTTCGACGTCTTCCGCGCTGCTGAGAAGCCCACCCAGATTGTTTTTGCGAATGGACGGACCGGTACGTCATGGTCAACGGATATCTCATGAACTTCAGGCTAAGTCAGAATCTTAAATAGAGGCACTTCCGGATCTTACACCTCTTCTCAAGCCAACGGCGTTGGGTGATTTCGTCACATACTTCTTTGCCTCGGCGGGTGGCCTGTTCCTTGGTGGAGAACTAGGTATGATGAAGTCGAGCTTATACCACGGATGCCACCGTGCTAACTGGATCTGATTAGGGTTCATGGGTGGCGCTGCGAGCGGTAGCCGCGCGATAACCGGCGATCCTGAGAGGAAGAAGCGCATTGAGAATGCGTTCCGGAGCTTCCGAGCGGATACACTGCGGAAGGAGGCGGATGAGTTGGAGAAGGGGAAGTCCGTGACTGACGAGCTGTTCTAATCTCTCCAGGATGTGGCCTTACTTTGTACAATTATCGGACTTCTGGCGATATGAGCGCAGCATTTTCATTTTGACTTCTGTACCATACTTTTGATCGCCCAAATGACTTGTGCATCTTAATTTGTCTAGGTCTTTGAGGTAATGCCCCGTACCAAGTTTCTATCCATCATGTCAATCGCAGAGTCTTCCCCTCAATGGCACTCTGGCGACACAGTTCGATCATCTTCATGACAAGCGCCGCATCTCTAGGTTTCACCACGAGCTCTTCTTTCCCAGTAATGGCATCATGGACATTCTGATAGAAATGCTGATATCCGCCCGGAGTCGCCTTCCAATCCTCTGTCCTTATGCTTTCTCCATCATCCACTTGAAGCGTGCCTGCAACTCGAGATTGGCGTCAGCCTAAGGCAGGTATATTGTCCAGAGAGACTTACCTTCACTTCCGGCAGGCTCAACGCCATACCCCTCATTTCCAGGATAAATACCCCTCTGCAACTGATGTTCCTGGATATCAAGTCCGTACTTGATCCATCTCCCCTTTGTCCCCAGAATCTCGAAGCGCTTCTGCCTATTGCTGACGACGTACTGTGTCGAGTGAAGTTCAACTACCACCTCGTCAACATTAGCATCACTGGAGAGCTGCAAAGACGCACCTTTTACCCCATCCCCATACCCCAAGAGAATCAAGAACCCATCATCCACAAACCCCTCGTCCCCAACCTCCTTCCCAGTCGCTTCATCAAACAAACAAGCCGTGATACTCCTCGGCATTCCAAAGAGGACAAGGACCTGGTCGAGCAGATGACTCCCCAGGTCAAAGAGCATCCCAGACCCCGCGACACCGCTCGCAAGACGCCATTTCTTCGACTCAATTGCAGTCCGTGAGTTTGGCGCGCAGTCGAAGTGTGATCGAAAGCGGATGATTTTGCCCAATGGATTGGTGGAATGGGATAAGAGGTTGCGTATGGTTAGGAAGTCGGAGTCCCATCTCCTGTCTGGCCGAGTCAGCTTTCGAGGTTCCCTATGCTAATTGGTGAAGGGTGGAATTTACTGTGATAAACTGCAAGCTGGAGACGGGTTTTCTCCGCAAGGTCCGCGAGTTCGCTTGCGTCGGCGTATGTGATCGTGAACGGCTTTTCAACGATTACTTTGTTCCTTATCAGCAAGCGTTTTATTCAGCTTGCGCATATGGAGTACTCACCATGCTTCCCACTTTCCAAAGCAGCTTTTGCCAATGGGAAGTGCGTATCATTCATTGAAGTTATAATGAGGACATCAGCATTCCCATCAGCGATCGCACCGTACGCGTCATTGTACACTTTTGCGTCTGGGAAATCGGTGATCGCTGAGTTTCCCTCCCGCGGGGCTCGCTGGACGATTGCATATAGACGGAACTCTGGATTACGTATAATAAACGGGATGTGGAATGTTTTTGCCGAGAAACCGTAGCCGACGACTACTGCGTTGAGGAGCATGATTCTTGCTTGTTGAGGTGGTTGACTGGTGTTGAAGGATGTTCTGGGTCCGTCGGAGTCTTATATCTTGCTCAGTGCCGTGTCGGAATCCGGTTCCCGCCTCCCATTTCTGTTGATGCATCCGCCATCTATTTTGCAGTTTCCAAGGCATTCTATAACTTTTGGAATCCATTATCTGTCAGAACTCCTCCGTTGGGATCGACATCATAGACAAATCAATCCCACTCCCAATTCCGCTCACTACCCCATCTCGATCAGTTCCTCCGTTCATAGATCGCCACGCCCAACTCTCTCCGCCATTAATCTCAGCACTTTGTCAATCTGCGCAAGATGCGAGCTCGTGAGCTCGTTGGTATACACGACCTGGTTCTACTCCCGACGGTCACAGTGCTGGGCTATATTAGATGGCCCCTGTTGCTCTGCGCTCAAGGTCCGCCACATTGGGGTCACCCTTGCTTCTGCACAAGGACTCCATATATGCATTCAAAGAGCTCCATATTGGTTCATACTAGTGGTTGGGGATCAAGTCAAACACATGGCCAAGCACATGGCATGGTTCCCGGTCATCCTGCCGTCCCGTGACCAGTAGCCAACTACGCGGGGCCGGGTCAACCAGTTGCCTAGTTCGGACAGTGTCACCGACATCCATCCCGTCCTTCACCACTGACCTTCTCCATAACTCCTCTCTACCGTTCTTTATTTCACTCTGCTTCCCCCAGTACTGGCATCATGCGTTCAAGCACCATCGGGGATGGTGACCGCCCACAGGCAGCCATCCTAGAGATACAGCCCGCCGGCTCCATTTACTGCCCTCCGTTACATCCTACAGTGAATAGAAGCGTCACCCATCTCCAGATCTTCAAGATGACAAATATAAAGGCCTCCTTTGACCAAGATGAACTTGCCATCCTACCCCTCCCTCCATCTTCAATCCTCTCCTCCGACCCCTGTCCTTCATCTTCTCCCATTTGCTATACTGCCAAGTCTCAGCCCTTTGCTACTCAAACTCGTCCTCAACATGGAGCTGGAAAGTAAAAAGCGCAAACGGGATGAGTCAGTCGATGAGACGGACGGGCTGGCTAAACGTTACCTCGAAACTACGAACCCCCGTGACCCGATGTACCTTCCCATTGACATCAGGAGAACAATCCTGAGCCAGCTCGCCATGTCTGATATCCTCAACTGTCAGTCCGTGAGCGAGGGGTGGGACAGCGAGATCCAGGACTGGAAGGAAACGTACCCAATTCAAGCCGCGTAGCATCTTCGACCTGTTTGGAACAACTCGATCGCAAACTCAGTCTGGCGCAATATATGGGAGGAAGATATCAAGAAAGATGGCAGGTGCCGTCTGTGCTTTTGATGCTCATAGACTAACGTTCATAGCCATCCTTCACAGTCGAATCCGATCCGGCAATGCCCCCTTGACTTGGTGACTAGTAACATAGTATACCAACAGTTCCACAGGCCGGAATCGAACCTCACTGTCGGTGACTTCAACTGTCAGATCAAGACCTATTTCTTTGGGCCTTTTCCAAAGATGATTCTCGCTTGGAAGTCTCTCCGAGCCCTGAGCCTCCAGAGGGACTTGGTCCTTGACAGTATCTTCCAGGCTAATGTCGAGGATATTTATTTGCTACAAACGAACAGGGATGGGATCATCCTCGTGGACGCCAGAACCAGGCCCCGGGACACAAGCAGAACATTGTCACGCAGTCTAAGAGTGTACTCTGTACAATCCGAGACGACAATCTGGGAACATATCTGTCCACATGCCAACGACAATTCTTTCGAAGCTCTTGGACTAGGGGAGTCTCGCGTCTACTGTGCCATACAGCAAGACAACAGCGACGAGTACGACTTTGTTGCCATCGACTTCCATACCGGTAAGAGCCTTTATCGAATTTCCATCCCCCACCTTACTTGGGATCGCATCCTCCCTAAACGGACCGCCAGCATGGTCCTGCCGCCCACCTCGTATACCGACGAGACCGTGGTCATCACCGGGAGTGTCCGCCACATTGACCAGGCTTTTGAGAACGACACGGATATGGTGATTGTCATCAATGGCAAAACCGGTCACCGATACCCCGGCATCATGTGCTCGCCTAGCAGAAGTCTATGCTGCATTCCTGACTCTCTGACAGGCCAGTTTGCAGTGACCTGGGGCTTGCAAATGTCTGATATTCCAGCTGAGCTGTAGGATGCACATCCCGAGTTGGAAAACCTCAATATCACGCTAACCCGCACATTTTCAGTTCACTCCGGTATGGATGACCTTTCGGCCTCAGGAGTCATGGCCGTGTTGCACCCGGACACTTACAGCCATAATAGCGTGCATCCTTTTGCCATGGTTGCTATGGACTACGAATATCACGATCATCGTCAAGTTTACAGCCAGTATCTTACGCGTCACCCTCTACTTCACACACGAGATAATGCAGTTGAACTCGGTGCCAGCGCCGTCGCCAAGTGGTTCTTTCTAGATCCCACTACTGTCCTAGTCGGTTGCTTTACCCCCGGCGTCGGAGTAGTTGCCAAGCTTTCTCGGGCGTACCACGCGAGTTCGGGGTCTATGGGCTCGCCCCCTGGAACAAAGTTCACGGTGAGGCCTAGGTCTGAAAGACCGCCGCTGGAGGACTATACCCCGAAGGTGTACTGGACCAACGATGCTAGCCTCGTGGTCAAATGTCCTGACAAGACTATACTTTTGGGTTTCGACTAGTAAGGCTCTGATATTTCACTGCCCGATCTATGTTCAATGTTTCCGCGTTATTTTTTCCGTTCGACGTCAATCCGTTTTGGGCATCTCAGGGATTATCTCAACTATCATGCGTCGACTCTTTCGTCGTTCCATGTTCTAGCTTCGAATACACTCTCTAAAATTGAATTTTCTTGTAGTCCCGCCGCATTATCACCACATTCGTAGCAGGTGCCGTTCCAATGTACACCACCATAAAACCTGGTCTATAAACTAACCTTGTAAACTGAGCCCATGTTCAATGTGGAGGAAGATACCCCGGAGTTTCTCCAACCGATAGATTTTGATACGGTTTTAGTGAATGGAAATAGACCAATGCGACGCTCCTTGTTCACGCTAGAGCGTAGACTTGTTAGGCAGGGACGGCACAATTGCCATATGGGGGAGAGAATAAAGGACGTGCCAGAATTACATCCCAGCAAACTGATAGGAGCGTATATATACAAGTCTGAACGCTACCTGCCGCGAGTTTATCCGATTGCCACCTCTGCCGAGATTTTAGACTGCTTTCGGTGCCTTCGTCTTGTCCGCTAGCGCTTGCCTCCAGGGATTCTGGCATCGCTGACCATGCCAGGGTTTCAAAGGCGACGTTAGACCTATTCGTCGAGATCCTTTCCCCCTATATCCTGACCATAGCTCCGGTCCTTTGGAGCTCCTCTAGCAGGTTGTTTAACATCGTTCAGTCATTCATACTCCCAACTACAGCCCAGCAACCGTCTGCTGAACTACACCCAAGTGTCCTCCGGCCCTTCCATCCCGTCTAACAACCTCCCTACACCCGCTCTGCACTTCGCCCCTTCCATTCTCCTTACACCCTCTCAGTAGAACCGAACATCCTCCAGCCCCAGCTGCCTGGCAAGCCCCATGATACATTTTACTTCTCTCTCCATTCCCTCACTTTCCATGTCCCCATCAATCCCCACCAGTTTCAAGTCCGGACATCCGAGCATCCACCCTACATTCCCAGAACTCGCCTTCACAGCTTTACACAATGTCCGTATACTCCGTAGGGCAAGAACCTGCTGTACTACAAGTGCCTTAGCGGCGAGCGCACCCAGTTCAGCGGAGTACGCGTCCATCGTTACGATGCGCTCTTCGGGAATCCAGGAGCTATACAGCCGTTTTAAGGCTGTTATGGAACCTGCCGATGTGCTGGGGGAGTAGATGTGTCCGATTATCACGGTGGCTGGGTGCAGCGTTGAGGGGAAGTTTGAGTGCAGGGTAAGGGAAGGGTTTGACAGGACTGTGTAGGTTGCCTTCGGGGAGGAGAGTTCTTGGAGCTAGAGATATGGGTTAGTAGGAGGGGGTAGGAGGGGGAAGGAAGGAAGGAAGGCGGGACGAACCTGGTCTTTTATGTATGCTGTAGCCCCGTATGGCGCTGTGGTTCGCTGCACGATGATTTTGTGTCCTTTTGAGGCGAGGGCGATGGTTTGCAGGGTTTGGTTTAGGTAGGCGTGTGGTGATGACGAGTCCTATATGGCTATTAACACTGAGAGGCATGTTATGATGTTGTATACCTACAAAAGCACCGCTGTCCATCTCAACGCACAGGAAGACCAGGTCTGCCGCTACAACCGCAGCATGGATATCAGTCGAAAAGCTCAGGTTCAACATTTTCCGTCTTCGTTCAACATGCGATACAGACGTCTTGATGCTCAATGATCCTTCACCATCCTTTCCTCCTTCAAGGACTCTGTCCTCATCAACAACCCTTACACCAAGGATCTCGTCGTCGAAAACCATCTCCTCCAATCCGCGCTCCTCAGACGGCAGACTATCTGAGTTCCAGCGCTGAATGAGTTGCGCATCGGTATCGACGACGCAGAACTGAACATCTGGGTTCCGGGCTGCTAGTACTATGCCTGTAATAGCTCCTTCCCTTCCTACACCGATGATGCAGCACCGCCGGATATTCTCGACTGCGCATCTTGACTGTGGGATTGTGGCTTGAGCTTCGTTCTCGTTCTCAGCTGCTGGTTTTTCATCCTGTTCAACGGCTTCGGAGTATGTATGCCCCTTTACAACGACACGATCGGAATCTTTGGTCTTGGACCTGGATTTAGAATTGAGGAGCGGCGGTATATATGGCCGTATTCGCTTCGTGAAGAGGAGTGTGATTGTGCCGGCGAGGGCGAAGAGGAAGGGGATGATGAACAACATTCTCGGATCGCATTTGAATGGAGCCTAGTATGATTTGATTATTAAAAATAGAGTTGAGGATGTTTCTCGTGAGTGATCTGGAAGACATTGGGTTTGTTGTTGCGGCCCAAATACCTAAACTAGCGGTCTGGTCCACCAAACGCGTTCGTGATGAGCTGGCAACTCTCCGATTGGAGGAAGGACTAGCTGGTGACGTGGTATACTTATAGCCGTTTGCTATTTGCACTAGCTAGCTATTATCGATGGTTTGTGTCTGTTTTCGGCTGTGTGCTTCTATTTTCGCTGTTGGTTGCGGGCGACGAGGCTCTGGGTACGGATAGAGAGATATATATACTTTACGCCTGTCTTGTGGGTCCTTTGCGATCCAGCACTTGAGCCTTGCACCTGATTGTGTTTGGAGTGGGGTCTCTGGACACGACATTGGATGCTTTTGTTAGAGTTCTAGTCTTGGTCGATCTAAAGATGGTAGAATATTGCTTCAGGGTCGATACAGCGCTGGCTCAAGCCCGCCGTACATGATCAATGCGCTCCTTGTTTGCGCCAATGTAGGTTTGATTGCTTCTCTACAATTGTGTAGATAGAAGAGCAGCATTCGACCAGTTTGTGGTATATATGGTATATCAGAAGATATCTGGACGCAGCGTCAAAGGTTTGCATTGTGAATACCGCCACCAACCATGAAGGAATAGATTTCAATTAAAGATGATTATTGTCAGGCATACTGGCATGATTGAATGCATAGAATCTACAAGTAACTTGGAGCTGCAAGCTTTATAACATCACAATTCATTAATGCTGTATTGTATATCACGCGGTTTAAAACACCAAATTATCAGCCTCACCGGATCTGGGAATCCAGTCCCATTCATTCCTCGTCATATCCAGATGCAACTCCTTAAGATTCGAAAGGGAATCTCTACAATGGTCACCAATTAGTGAATAGATCGAAAAGAATGTATCACGCATCTATATCAAGGACTAACCTTAAAAGCCTCCCCGTCCACCAGGGCCTCCAGGACCCCCGGGACCACCAGGTCCGCCATGGCCATGTCCCCCAGGACCACCGCCCATACCACCATGGCCACCTCCGTGTCCGTGTCCACCGGGACCCTGCATACCGCCGGGGCCGCCGGGGCCACCACCACCGGGACCGCCCATCCCCATGTGTCCTTGTCCCTGGCCGCCCATGCCGCCGCTCATTCCGCCAGGTCCTCCAGGACCGCCCATACCCCCAGGACCGCCCATGGGTTGCTGGTGGCCACCGTGGCCGTGATGCGATTCATGGCCGTGGTGGCGCTCTTCTTTCTTCTCTTCGTGGTGGTGCGTGAGCTTGGAGATGAGGCCCATTGTTGCGGTGCTATTGATCTCGTAGATGTGTAGGTTTTTTGGTCGTTTGGTTTGTAGTAGGTAGGTGGTGTTTCCGTGGTAGTTTCGTAGGAGGAGGTCAAGTTCTTGTATGTCTGGTTTGGTCTGGATATCTACTGAGCAGCAAGGGGTGAATTGGATGGCTTTATATGCTCTCTGTTTACACCAGGGGCAGTGGCGACAGTATGCCTGCGTCATACTGACTCGGTCTGCTCCGCTCTCACGGAGGCAATACCTTTGTCTCAGGCAGCGTTGATTGGATTAGGGCTGGACATTGTAGCTGAGCCTGGCCGAAGATTTTCTTGGCGTTGGTCGGAATATGGCTGCCTAGACCGAATGTCCGAGAAACGGCTTTGATTGCCATTTAGAGTACTTGGGGGCAACCCTGGCGTTTTTGGTCAGACGTGGTTTATGTGCTGGCAGATCAAGACACTGCAGGAATTCCGGCCCTCTTCTTCTTCACAAGACAGCAGCATCTCTTTGCACAGTGCATTCTCGCTGTAAATGATTGTTGTGAGGTAATCCTCCCCCTCGGAATTGAAGACGCGATTATCCCGAGATGGGTGGATTGCGTACGTATGCGGTCCCACTTGGGCTTGTTCAGCCTTACGGGGCTGGCTGTGCAGGAGATATCTATGACATACCTCTGTACGTGTCCTCAACGAGTATACCCAACTTGAATATTGAAGCTGTGACGCTGGTGGCTAAGATAGCTGGCCGCGTTGTCTACCTAGGTACTGAGGTCACTGAAGGTCCTTCTCTCTGTCTTGGCTTTATTAAGTCTGAATAGATTGTGATGTAATGAAACGCGAGATGAAGACAGGAGGGAGCACAGCCGGGCCCTACCATAGTCACAAGCGGCACATATTTCAGTATGAGCATATGCAATGGAGAAGCTGCCAAGCCCGAGGACACAAAGGTTTTTGAATCAACGTTTAGTACCGGACTGTGTCCATATAACCATTGCTCTTGTACTGAAAGGACTATCAGTCTATGAGCGTCACTATTCCTTATCCACATATGTTCGTACACAACGCAACTGGCATTTGCTTCATCAACAGATCGTGCAAGTCCTGAAACACAGGTAACAAGGGCATTGATATGATGGCTATGTTTGCCATGGCGGGCATGGGCATGGGCAAGGTTACTTCATGATTCTCTGGTCATTAAGGCGGCTGTATGAGCTTGGAAATATATTATTGTCAAGCTTGATACCCGTTCACGTCTCTCGACTTACATGGCAGTCTTGTAGGGTAGATATATTGAGAGGGAGTGCAGCTGCTACCACCCGCGTTGCGCACACCAAGGGGCAAGACTTAGGTACTTACCATAGGGTGCAAGTTAAAGCTAAGACCATCCCTTGGATAGTCATGCAGTAATACCCAGGATAACGCCTCCACTTAGGCTACTGTACTTTATCTACTATTGCCTTGCAGGGATAGTACCATAGGAGAGGTAGGAGAGGTAGGAGAGGTAGGAGAGGTAGGAGAGGTAGGAGAGGTAGGAGAGGTAGGAGAGGTAG
>NW_027396008.1:75567-100134 GCF_047715735.1 Aspergillus multicolor
TAGGAGAGGTAGGAGAGGTAGGAGAGGTAGGAGAGGTAGGAGAGGTAGGAGAGGTAGGAGAGGTAGGAGAGGTAGAGGTAGAGGTAGGTAAGGAAGGTGTATCTAGGTAGAGGAGTGAGTAATAAAGAGAAAGGATGGAGAAATAAGGAAAAGATAAAATATTCATACAGGCATATAGGTTGTAATCTAGTATTTATTACTCAGTAGAATTCAGACCATGCCCTGCTGGTAAGTTGTGTGGTAGGTTCTACAAGCAGGTGGCTAGGAATGAATGGCTGGGATTCAATTATTGTTATATTAGGGTTTTGCGGATTTTATTTCCTCAAGCCACAGCCTTCCAGACCACTTACCAGCACAAGTAGAATGTGGCGCATAGATGACTAACATGTATAATTGAGCGGAATGCACTAGACAAGGAAAGAATGCAGGTGCAACATCGTGGTTTCCTCCGGAATGCTGGGCGCCCCCGGATTGGGAAGATAGTCTCGACGTCATCTGCCATGAGCATGACGACTCCTCTGCGGCCATCACCTCCGCATTCCACTGCAAAGCGACTCCTGAAATCAGTGCAATCGGGGGACAAGATGGGCTGGATCTTAGGAGACAAGTTCGACACGGTCTACCCGCACAAGGGCTCGATCAAATCACTCTGGGAGACGAAATGGAGGGCAGCGGTAAGCTGAACGCATTTGAGCGAGGATAAGCCTGACTGGAGCAGTGCAAGAAGTCAGTCTACCCGTTCCACGACGGCAAGCTAGAGGACTTTGAGCCGATTTTCGAGAAACTCATTGCTGTACGTACCGACCCTCTGCTACTGACCAATCTGACTCTCTAGGGCAACATCAATGACGCATACTCCGACGCCTACACCGAGACCTTCCTTCCTTTCGCCGAATCGCTGGAACAACGGGCTGCAGAGTCCTTGTGCAAAGGGGACAACACCACAGCGTCGCATCTCCTTCTCCGAGCCGCCGTCGTGTACAGAATCGCCCGCTTTCCTTACGTCGGCCCTGACTCGACCGGGCTCAAGCGAACGGCTTTTGTTCGGCAGAAACTGGCATACCTCAAGGCAACCTCATTCTGGAGACCGGCGCTAAAGGAAATAATGGTCGACTTTGTTCACCAGGCAGGGAATGAGGGTTCGCACATCCCAGTATACCTCCGTATCCCCGACGAGGCCACCGACGTGAGACCAGTGCCGTGCGTCCTGATCATGACCGGGCTAGATGGCTATCGGCCGGATAACAGCCAGCGCATCTATGAGATTATCTCCCGCGGTTGGGCGGTCCTGGTCTGCGAAATTCCTGGGACGGCAGACTCTCCAGCAGATGTACACGACCCTGAAGCACCCGATCGCTTGCTAGACAGTATCCTCCGATACCTGCGTGACAGAATGGATATTGACATGGCCAAGATTGTGGTCTGGGGACTAAGTGCCGGGGGTTACTATGCCATACGCGCGGCGCATACGCACCGAGACCATCTTGCTGGATCTATTGCTCACGGCCCTGGCGTGCATCACTTTCTGGGTCAGGACTGGCTTAGCAAGGTTGAGGACCACGAGTATCCATTTCCGTATGTCTTGAGCATGAGTAGATTCTTCCGAGCTGGCTAACAATTCCAGCATCATCTGCGCGTGGGCGAAGAAGTACGGCTACGACGACCCTGCCGATTTCATTACGCAGGCACAGAAGAAGTTCTCTCTCCTAGAGTCCGGAATCCTTGATCAGTCAAGCACTCGGCTTCTTCTCCTGAACGTACGCTCCCTGCCCACGTTGGCCGGCTTAACTAACCGTACAGGGTGTGGATGATGGCGTGGTTCCAATCGAGGACTGTATTTTGCTATTACACCATGGAAATTTCAAAGAGGCACGGTAAGAGCGACAGGATTCTCCATCTCGTTCATGATACTGACAAGCTAGGTTCTACCCTGGCCTCCCGCACATGGGATATCCAGATAGTCTGGCGGAAGCCTATAGATGGCTGGAGAAATTGCTAGGTTGACGGTCTCTATATCTACCTCTCTAAAACCATATCGAGGTTCTATCCATGGATGTTCGCAGAGAAGGCATGTGTATATAGCGTTATTTCTCGCGCACTGCTAAATACCAGAATCATCTTGATGATACACAGAGTCCGCATGATACCGGTCCCACTCGTCACAGACGCTCTCGAACTCACCCAGTATTGGCTCAATTAACCCTTCAATCTCTGATTCGCGCTCCACAAACTGTAGGGCCAGATTCTGACTTGCATGCCAGGCAATGTGACAATGCATCAACCAGGAGCTAATCATTAGCAACTGCCCATGAAGTACCGAGTCTACTTACCCAGGATTATCACTCTCAAACGCAATAACAAGAAATCCGGTCCCGGCCATTGTGGCTGTATCTCGCCTAGGCGGGTTGTCGCGGTTGAGCTTCACAAAGGGTGTATATATCCCCCGTCCTTCAGCAAGAATATAGAAATCATGACCGTGGAGGTGAAACGGATGATGGGCATTTACAAGCCCAACATCCTGGATAACCCAGTATGTCCACTAGAATGTCAGCAGCCACTATGTATTCTATTGATTAGCAACGCACCTGATCCGCATTCGGCACCTCGTAGATGTTATACTCGCTCGGAAAAATTGACTCATTATCATAGATCCGCTTCACCGTCGGCTTGCTCCAATCAATCGTCAACGCCTTGGATCCCAGCGTCCAGTGAAAATACAGCTCCGGCAGGTCGTAGTACCATCCCACGTTCAGGTTTGTCTGATCCACGGCGCGACCGACAGTTTTCTGGACATATGGGACGAGTCTATCATACGGCTCGTCGCCGCAGGAGTTTATTATCGAGTCCCATTGTAAGCTTGTTGGGTCGGACGAGAGATCAGAACCCGTGTACCGGAGTATACCCCTTACATCGGCATTCTCGATCTCGAGGCCATTGCAGGCTGTTTGGTAGATCGCGCGGAGCCAGTAGTTCCCAACGTCCTGATTCGCTTCAAAAATAACATCGTACCGCTGCCCCGACGTCAATATCACCGCGTCTGTTGTATACGGCACGATGGGGACCAAATCCGCCGCGATAACGGTGAGTCGGTGCCCGTCGATACTGAATTTCATCCACCCGTCCACCGAGCTATCGATTAGGCGGAGGCGATATTCTTTCCCCTTTTCCACTTGGATCTCCGTCCGTTTTCCCCCTCCATCATATACACTCGATCCGTTGATCAATCCACCAACTGGAACAACACTCTTTCTCACAGGGAACCCGCCATACCTTGCTGACTCCTCCCACAGTATAAACGCGGACTCATGATACCAGTCGCTTAAGAACAATGGACCCAGATCCACGTCGTAATCCGCGCTCGCAGGGCCGTGGATTATCAAGGGTCCGTAGAGGCCATCCGCAAGCTGTAGGCTGAAGTGGCTATGGTACCAGCTTGTCCCGTACTGTGTCGCGCGGAACCGGTAGGTGTATGTTGAGCCCGGGGCGATGGGGCATTGGGTTACGCCGGGGACGCCTGGTTTCTATCCTGTTAGGACACCATATCTTGGTAGATACCCGAGGTGACGGGGGAAGGACATACCGTCGTAGCCGTTCGTCCCGCGCTGCCAGATACCGTGCCAGTGTACTGCAGTACCATTATGCTCCAGCCCATTCGTAACGTGGATAACGAGTTCATCACCCCAGTTTGCTTCGATGAGAGGGCCGGGCAGGGTGTCGTTGAAGACGAGGACTTGCCGCGGGTAACCGTCGGGGGCCAGGGTTGTGTTTGTTGCGGTGAGCCAGTACTTTGAGGCCAGGTTGGTTAGCATGGCTTGTGGAATTGGTCGGGAGTTTACTGGATGGTTAGGGCCGTAGGTACCTCCCTTGTGACGCCGGTGTCAGGCGTGATGCTGTGGTAGTCTGTGGAGATGCTGTAATTGCCCCAGCAGTCTCGTGAGGTCGGAGTGTTTTCACAGAAGTCTTCTGCTCCGAGTGAAGGAAATGACATCGCGAACGCGAGTATACTGGACAAGAAGAGACTTTCTACGAGGCGAGTCATTCTGTCAAGCTGCCTGTGTGGATGAGTGCTCGGAGAGTAAAGAGTCAAAAGGCGCCCTGCAATCCACGGCACAATCATGCGACCGCTCGGCCTTTGTCAATTGGGATGAGATTTGGACATATATAGCCACTCTATAATAACTCTCGTTATGGACATGCAGGTACAGAGTCCCTGACTCGCCTCTTCTGACGTCGTTTGTAGAAGACAGGCATAGTTAGATGAGCGAGGCAGGGGTAGGAAATGCCACCCGCGGCTTACTCTGCATTCAGACAGAAGCACATGAAAGGAATCTGGAAGAAGCTACGGAGATGGACACCATATTGTTCTGACCTCGGCGCTCGATGGAGCGGAGGCCCGAAGCTCGAGTTAGGGCTTCGTCGAGTCGCCAATCGGCCGGTCGGAGCGCCAGCGCAGTCCAACTCACGACCTCACCGATGCAGAACTAATAGTTTGGTTGAGTATTTTTTTCTCCAAATGTTGGGGCTTTATTCGAGGCGTTTTCCTTGTGATCCGATGCACCGCGCCTAGGGTACAATTTCATCCAACGGTCTCCGACGAGCAGGACCATAATCGCAGGAGACATGCAATACAGTAGTACCATATAGTCAAGTCAGCTGTATATGAAATGAGCTCTTCAGCCTACGCAGGTAGTATTGATCCATCAATGTTGCAAATCAGGACGGACGAGCTGTTCTCATGGCCAATACCGGATATTCCAGCTGCTCCCTTGAGCAAAAGTTACCATGCTAATACTACAGGACCTTACGAGCCTTGAATATCAAGGAGAGGACGGAAATGTACTGTGGTTGGCGTTATGGGACTTCATATATGTTCATATTCAGTCGGCCCTGCCATCAAGATATGCTTAACTCCGTCCCGCGACGCTTATCCCCGTGCCATTCCATGGGTTTTCCGTCATATCAGGCTTAGTGTAAGGCAGATATCTCATCCTAGCCAATCATACGCCGTCTGGCTGTTGTAGATCCACTGCTGCAGTGTCAGCATTTGAAGCATCCTCAACCCACTCATCCATCCCGCGATTCCTTTCCATGCACGCATTCGATGTATACACAGCTCAAACACCATGTCATCAACCGCCTTGTCCGACACATCAATGGGAGCCCCGCGCTACGAAGTGGAGCTGCTAGACGACTGGAAGGGCGTCATTGACCCACAAAAGAGAAGAACCCTGCAGAACCGCCTGAATCAGCGGGCTCACAGTACGCCCCCCCTCCTACTGCTCACAATCCACGCTAAAGTTATCCCTAGGGTACAGAAAGAAGAATGCGAAGGCCACAGCTAGGGTCGCGAAGAACGCGCCGCTTCGCCCAAAGGAGACGCCACTTGCAGCATCAGACCCAACATCAGACTCAGCCTCGCCCCTGCGCCTAAACTCTACGCCAAGACCAGGAAAAAGCAGCACCAGTGCATTGGCAAAGCGACCCAACACCCATACTCATGCAATAACTGCCCTCCTCCCAACCCTAAACACCCTCTCCATCCTGGGCCCGCACGCCAAAACCTCAAAACAAATCCTTCAGCAGATGGAGTCACTCCTATTCGACGAATTCGCTGCATCTTCACCGCGAACAGACCTCCTCCTCAGCCTAACACGCGTCAACTTCCTACGCGCACTGCACACAAACATCGAAGTGTTGGGTTACTCAGCGAGCGAGATGCACGATGATGCGCTGAGCCAGTTCGGGAGCTTCGGGCCAACTAAACCGTCATTGCGAAGCGTAGAGAGCCCTTCCTTCCCGGCCTCTCTCCGACCAACAGAAATCCAACTAGCAATCCCGCACCATCCATGGGTTGATTTGTTGCCGATTCCTACAATGCGCGATAACCTCATCCTCGCGGAGTGGGAGCTGGGTGATGCATTTGATGATACGGCGTTATGCAGGGCTATGTGCGGGTACGGGACCCTCTCTCTTCCCGCTAGAAGGGATGTTGGGAGAGGCGAGACGGGAATCATAATCTGGCGGGATCCGTGGGATGCGAGTGGGTGGGAAGTGACGGAGACGTTTCTGAGACAGTGGGGGTGGGTTGTGCAGGGGTGTACAGAGCTGTTTCGGAGTACAGATTGGTGGAGGGGGGTTAGGGGGGAGAGGCCGCTTTTTCGGCCAGACCTGCAAAGTTGACAGGATGCGATTTCTTGCTTGGTTTGGGAGTGGGTGTTATATATATGGCTAGCATTGTTGGTTTCAGAGGTTGTTATTTCTTCCATTGTCATGTACTTCGTGAGGTGCTATATCCCATCGGGTCTAAGGCTGGAATCTAGTCTATGTCTATAGATTCTTCGTCGTTACGCTGATTGAAGCTTAAAAGACCACTCAAGCAACAGTCTCAACCTGCTCCAGCTCAACGCCCATTCCCTCAACCTTGCGGTCCACATTTGTCTGCACCGCATGCTGCCCCGGCATGACGGTCCTCCCGCCTTTAGAGGAGAAGACACCACCCGTGAACCCACCCTTGTTGAAGAGCAGCGGGATGTCTTCCAGTTCCAGGCCCTTGGTCTCGGGGTAGAAGAAGTAGACCATGGGAATAAAAGCGGCGTTAAGAACAGCGAAAATGACGAAGGTGCGCCAGCCGATATTCTCTATTGTCACTGTTAGTCTTGCTTCTATGAGATATGGAGTTGGGCACATACCGAATGCTATCGGCGTAATCTTAACGACCGCAAAGACTGCCATCCAGTTCCACCCTGAAGCGATAGCCTGCATTCTCGTTCTCGTCCGCGTCGTGGATATCTCACTCGGGTAGAACCACGGAACCGGCAACCATCCAATCCCGTAGAAAATCTGGAAAACAAAGATAAACGCGGTCGCGCCATAGGCAGCATTGATGCTTCCGAGGGAAAGGAGGATGGAGACCATAACGAAGCAGAAACAGAGCCCGACCGAGCAAATCATCAAGAGTGTACGCCGACCGAAGCGGTCCATCAAAAAGACAGGGATCGCAGATCCAACCAGGTATGTGCACTGAATTGCACCACCGAGAATCATGGATAGGTTGCGTCCCATGTGCATCGTTGTCTGGAACATGACGGGGCCGTAGTAGTTGATCTTTTGTCCGTGTTAGTTATGGTTTGAAAGAGATAGAAGGGGGTGATGTACCATATTCGAGCCGGTGAACTGCTGCCCTAGCTCAACGCTAATGATAACCAACAATCTTCGAAGATTCTGCTCCTCGCCCCAGGTGAACAGCTCCTTGAATTTGAATGGGCCATCCTTCTGCTCCTCTTCCAGCCCGACCTGAATGTCCAGAATTGTCCGGACAACGTCGGGATCGTTTGCGTCTCGTTCCGTGATGGCAGCAACGACTTCACGGGCTTCGTCATGGCGGTCGTGCTGGACCAGCCAGCGTGGTGTCTCTGGAAGACCGACAACTTGCAGGACGAGGAGAATGGCAAAGACGGCCTGGAATGCCAGTGGGAAGCGCCATTGCAGTGAAGATTCGGCGAAGCTCGTTCCGTAGTCCATCCTGGGGCTGTCAGCTTGTAGCCAAGCTTCCTAGTAAGATTCATCATACCAGTATGCGATCACAACACCAAGAATTGTGACGGTTCCCTGCAAGGTAAGAAGGGCTCCTCGGTAGGAAGCCGGTGCACACTCGGACTGATATACCGGGGCCGTTGACGAGTTCATGCCGTTCCCAATGCCGGTGACGATACGTCCTAACCGCTTATCAGAATTTGCAAGATAATTTGGCTGTTTGACCGTACTTACCCACGATCAGTTGGGCCACTGTGTCCGAGCTCGCCAGAATTATTGTGCCAACAATCATGATCCCACCACCCGACATCAGCATTGTCCGTCGTCCAAGGCGCTCCCCGACAAAGTATGAAACGATCGAACCGAGGACACATCCGATGTCGTAGAGAGCAGTGATGTTGCCCTGCATGTCGGCATCTGGGTTATTGAAGTCGCGACCTATACAGAAGGAACTGTTAGTATAATGAAATGCTGGAGAAGTCAGGACATACCAAACCGATTGTCCGCTCCGACCAGCCCACTCATCACTCCCTGGTCGAACCCCAACAGGAGGAAGGCCTGACATGACGCCAAGGCAATGGCGATAACAAGCGTCCGCCCTCGAAAGTCGTGTTTCCATAGACGCATTGTGTCATTAAACTCCGATAGATGGATATAGATCCAGACCAGAAGGAAGATGGGGTGATGGGGAGAAACCGGGGGAGATAATGAATCCCCAGACTCGTGCTGCATTTTCCCGAGTCTGACCCCAACCATCCCCACAGCAGTGACGTCGTCAAATGAATACGCTGTCTCATGTCGATCTTGTCACCCTGGAGGCGATGATGGCTTAGGTCGGGGGGCTTTACCCCGGCCCCGAGCGCGCCCTAATGCGGGGATCCCCACACTGTCCACACCGAGTGACCAGCGAAGTTAGAGATACGGTCGGCATCATGTAACGGGACTTGTGAGCCTCCCGGGTGGCTGCAGTCAAGCACCCGGCATGGCTTGATGGATAGGCTTGTCTCTCGCCCTTATGTTGGTCGGCGTGATCCTTCGCTTCCTCCCCGGTTCTAACCTCGGATATCCCGGGCGAACCCCCTTGATGCGGAGACGTAAACACTATGGTGAGAGGCAGTATCCAGCTTGGGCTTCTTTTGTGCGAAAATGACGATATTTAAACCATTGTTGAATAGCATCGGTCGCGGTTCCGGCGTTCGCTGACTCAACGCATCCTGGAGGCCTCGTAGGCAACGAATACATGCCTTGATTAGCACTGCGACAGAAACCCTGTTCAGCAATGTTCAACATTTACAGTCACCATAAACTAACCCCGAGTCCGGCATACTCGAGGGTCGCTCCCCTGTTCATGTCTGTCAATGTCCTTTGTGGAGCATGGAAACCTACCTTGACCCATTCAGCAGGTGGACAATACCCAGCGGGAATCAGTGCAATGCTGCAAAGCTTGACGCAAGCTATCCTCTAGTTGCCTTTCTATCTCCTGCTTTCATATTTGAGGGGCCGGATCAATTCGTCTCGTCCGGGTGGGTTTTTCGAGGCTTGTAGTGTTCAATGGACTTCAATAGACGCTCTCACCGACATCCTATAACTATAGCATCGGCGCTGGCGTGCCTGAAATGTTAAGAGCACGATCAGTCCCCTGCCGGGGGGGTTCAGAGCCCGCGGACTGGGCAGGCTCTATCTCAACTCTACCAGACGTCGGTCGTGCCTTCCAGGTTCCCCAGGTCGTCGATGGCGTAGCCACACAATTTCGAGTCGGATTCACCAGCCTTGCGGCCATTCCTAGAACACAATTCCCTACTCATCCTAATGTTTCCCGACTCACAAACTCACTCACGCTATTGCTATCACTATTTTTCTACTCGGATGTTCTCGCCATGTCCTTCACCATCCGTCCCCTCCTGCCCCGGGACTACGTCGAAGCGTTCGCCGTCGCCAACCTCGCCTTCGCCTCCTTCAACACCCTCCTCTACACCGAGTATCTGCCGTGCGCCTCGTCAATCGAGAAGCTAACCGCCGCGCGTCTCCGAGACATTGCCATGATGCCGAAGGCAAGCATGTTCAAAGCCGTCGACGAAGATACAGGCGCAATCATCGGTGTTACAAGGTGGATCATCGCCGATCACGAGAAGCGCGTCTACCACACCGTCGAGCAGTTCGTCAAGAATGACGGCATGCAGCGCATTATCCCCGAGACGAACGAAGTTGCGACTCGGGCGTTCTATACCATGGCGACGAGAGGGAAATGGGATATTCTAGGTCTGAGGGATAACAACGGCGCGGTAGTGAAATTCGTCCCCCGCGTCGAGCTCGAGACGCTCTGTACGCATCCGGATTATCAAGGGGCTGGGGTTGGGAGTGCGCTTGTGCAGTGGGGGGTTGACGTGGCGGATCGCCTGGGCATGGGGGTTTACCTTGAGGCGACGGAGGTGGGGAGGCCGTTGTATGAGCAGTTTGGGTTTGAGGTTGTCAAGGTGGTGAACTTTTATGCGGCGGATTTTGGGGGGCTTGGGAGGCATCGGTATGCTGTGAGTGGACAAGATGGGTAGAACTGTATTGGGCTGGTAAGCTGGGTGCTAATCATGGGGACAGTTCATGCTTCGTCAGCCAAGGACTATGCGGCGGTAGTCTGGGTGGAACGGCAGCTTGTCCGTGTAGTTCCTATGGTGCTTCTCTCAGTGGCATTCCTGATCAAAGATATGGTGTCCTCTTGAAAATTAGCCTGGATACTCGGTTTGACAGACACAATATACATATACCTATGCTCCAAGGTGTCTCTTTAAGTCGAGCGTAGAGCAACTTGAAGAGTGTCCATCAGTCTTGGAAGTCAAGGGTCATTATGAAGGCATTTCCCGTGCTAACCACAGCAGACCACCATATCAGGTACCTGGGTTCCCGGATGCCGCGGACCACATCCGGAGCCATAGTCCAGCTCAACATTTGAAAAAGCAACTTTTCTCCTCATCTGACCCTTGGCGGTGGTGGCGTGTGATGGGATCCCGATCAGGGGCTGAGCACCGTGGCACCCGGCGCCCGCAACCATCCTCGACTGCGATATCCAAAGTGATGGGTATACTGTGGGGTTGATCATGGTCAGCTGGACAGATTTTGCTGATAGGTATGTGACGGAATGTGATAAAGACAGCAGATGCAGGGTCGGACTCTGTGTGCTACGGGTTCGCATTGTCGGGTCTCCCCAGTGGCGCCGAGGAGCGTGGGGGTTGGGTCATCTAAGTTGATGCTGAGCGTATTTCCTCAGAATCTAAGATCTGACATGCGTGATGAACCCTTGATTGCACTAATGTCTGTACCTTGATTCATAGATCTCTCGAGCCGACAGATTCTAGGCGGCTATGTCTCATCGATGGTGCGAAAGACGGATCTAGATAGGCCATGGGGACCCCAGGGGTTCTTACTCGGGTTTTGAGGCAAGTATACCAAGCTGGAGCTCCTAGATATGTGAGCAAGAAAGGAAGTAAAGCAGGTTCTCTTTGAGAAAAAGCAATTGTAGGACCTACAGAGCAGACACAAAAGGCCTGTCGACGACCCCTACTTCTCTAGCTTCACTCTGCAGGTCACCAAATTGCAATCGCAACCGTGCTCATCCTCCCCTCAATCCTCGATGCCTTCCTCTTTGTCCAGGCCGGACTGGCCCAGCTGCCCTTCCCAGCAACCTAGCCCGATTCATGCAGCGGCACCGGCCTGCTCTACGCCGCGAATATCAAGCTCGGGATCTGGCCGATCTACCCTCTCCCACAGTCCCGTCTTGCCGACTGCTCGAGTTACCAGCATGTTACTGCGACTCCTGACCCGATGTGTATCATTCTCCCTTGCTCTGTCCTGATGGATAACCCCACTAACTATCTCTTGCAGAACCTTTACAACAACAGTCGCCACCGAGACCGAGACCATAACCGTGACCACCACCGTTAATGCAGGCCTTCAAGCACGAGTACAAGCCCAACCCTAAGCACGCGGCCTCGACCTCCAGCCAGCCCTCGCAGCCCGCCCAACAACAGCCGCCCCTGCCACCCTCCCAACATACCTCCCCGCCCTTTGCCGACAATCAAGCGCCTACGCCTCGGCCTGCTTATGCCTCGGCGTGCCAGGGACAACAAGCACAGCCCCAACACCCACAAGCTTCATCTCCGTGACCGCAACAACAACGCGGACCGTAACAAGCACCGTAACCGCCACACCGGCGAACGAGTGCTTCGGTCAACTAACCTGCGCCGCATCAAACGACAACTGGTACTGCGATGCCCCGGGTACGTTCTACTGCTCCTGTCGGACCAGTGTCTCCGGCGCTGAGTTCTGCATGGGAATTCTTATTTGTCAGGGGCAGCCGGCTTGTCAGGTTAATGAGAATTGTGGAGAGGGGTATCGCTGTCTGAGCAGTGATTGCTCGGTTTGTGCGCAGCCGGTTTGTGTTCCTGAGGCGGTGCTGGGGACTTATATGGGGGAGACGGCATGATTTCGTATCTGGGCTGCGGTGCTTGGGGGACAGTTAAGTCGGCGAGATTGCGGTGGCGTGCTTAGATCCTGGTTTCGTGCTGCGGTGATAAACCCTGACACCTAGGAGAAGATGCGGAGACAGTTTGCGTCGTAGACATCGCTGTTGAAAACTGGAGTTCTACGCGGAACCCTAACAGTACAATGTGGTATGCTTCTCTCTGTCTTTCTGGTCTACCTCCTGCCTTGCTATGCAGTTCTCTCCCACCTACCCCTGCGGACGGACCAGATATCTCACTGCATCGGTAGATAGCATAAATGGAAACATCCAAGACCTGCAGTAAAGAAAGTTCATGGATTTCAGCCTGAAACTGGGGAAGTCACCAGCCATACTTCTTCAGGGAGAGCATAAATACGCTACTTATGAAATCCAGGCATCTTTGGCTTGGGACTCGCCGCCAATCGCCCCGCCTCAAGAGCGAAGAGCACGTCTGTACGCCGATCGTCAGGTCTAGGGCATCTGGACCCTAGGGAACCAGGGGACGGCTCTAGAAGTGCAGCCCCGCAGTGGTCTAATGCACATTATGATTTATGAAGCGCCGGCTGGAGCAGGAGCAAGCTGCCTGTTTCAATGCCTCCGGCTCGCCTCCACTGGGCTCACTGCAGCAGAGGGGAGCGGAAGAGCGTTCGCATCTCGTCCGAGTCCGACGATCACCTGCGTGGGGCATCTAGAGCTCGTAGACCGCAAAGATTCGTTTCAAGGTGCAGCCCCCGCACAAGGGTAACATGCATAAAGCGGGGTGGCACTCGGGCTGGGTGGCAGGGCTTCCGGGTTTGCGCACTGGGGTCTCGCTCTCCGCGCTTTCACCCCGCTTTAGAGGGTCTGGAGGGGAGGGGCACCATGCAGGCAGGTATGACGATCACTCGATCCGGGGCATTACAGTTCAAATTCATGTCGATTGGCCTCGGGGCTGCAGCTGGGGCCCTCGCACGGGTTAATGCATGTCATCTCATGGCGTCCGTTGTGGGATTTGTGGACGATGCGGCAGGTGTTCTTGCGTTGCCCCTCCACTGCGTCCCCGCGAAGGTGCGGGTTGCGGAGATCTGCGGGGAGGTTGGAGGTGGGCTGGATGGGTAAATGATCTTTACCGTCCTAGAGTCTAGAGATAGGAAAGTTTCTATTTATGAAGCCTAATCAAATTAGCTATACGGATGGCCTTGTCTGCAAAGCACCTGTGGTACAATAGAGGATCTTTATCGGCCAATAGTTAGGTATATAATAATCGAAGTCTGTCCTTTGCCCTGTGTTCAATTCGAAGGTCCGGGGACAAGGGCTACTCCATGGCCTTGCTTTTTCCTCCGAACCCAGGCCAAAGCTTCCTGTCTCTAGATGATGATGATAGTGATGGCAGTGTGGACATAACGGAGATGAGCACTATATGGATGGTAGTAGGTAGGGCAGGGTAGGGCCACCTAACCAAAGAAACGTCCGAGCAGGCCTAGCAATCTCGAAAAAAGCACATCTGGACGACAAAAGTTGTTGAACGAACGGACGACTATCCTAATCTCAATGTCATGGATATACCCTACCTACAAATTCCCTCGGCATCCAGAACGTACGAAATATGCGGCTGTTACCTACCAAGGCTGTATGTAGGTACCATAGCCTCCGAGCAATATCCGTCTGCTCTCGGACAAGGGCCTTGTCTTTCGTCAAGCCAAGCAGCTCTTCGCGTCTAATTTGCATCTCCATGTCCAAAATCAAGGGTCAAACGCCGCCGATCCCGATCTCACAGCCTCACTCTCTCTCGGCAAGGACCTTGGAACCTTGGAAACCAGCCCGAACCCGCGAAACGGCGAAACGGCGAAGGCGTTGGGACTTGGACGGGCTCAGCCCTAACACGGATCCTCAGTCACAGACTCACCTCGCAGATGAAACAAGCCTCGACATAAGTCAATGACGAAATTTTCGTTGGAAAATGAAGCGCGATAATCCCTGTGTCAGAGTGTCCAAGGTGACAAGGTCAAGGTCAAGGGCAGAAAAGTCGTGCAAATTCCCGTTCCGAGAATTTCGATCGGCGGCTAAGACTGGGTCTGTCCAAGGCTCCAAGGTGCAATCGCTGGGTCAGCGGAAAAATGTGGAATGGGCGGTGATCTTCTCCAAAACGGCTTGCACTGTGTTGAGGTGGCCTTGGTTTGGTTGACGAGTGCGAGGGCTTGGCCCCTGACGATCTGACGAGATCATCAATAAGGATATACCATGGCACTTGAACTCGAAAGAAGTATCTCGATGCCTGCAATTCATCTTGACGTTTGTGATGAGCTGAGCATCGGGTAATTTACATAAGATCTCAAACAACCGGACAGTCAGTGCTCGAGCCCTTAACGACCGGCCCCGCACCGGGTTGAGTGCGGGTTGGTTGGGTTGCGTAGGTGGCCGAGGGAGCGTTGGATCTGAGACCGCCAGCTCCATCTCTCCGAGCCGTTGCATCTGCTAGCGGCTAAACGCTTCTGAATGCAACGAATGCGGTGAGAGCGGTCAATATGGCTGACAATGATGATGATAACATTGACGTTGGTAAAGATGTAAGCCAAGCCGGAGGTGGCTGACTCTTATTCTCCGGTCGTTTGATCCTGCTCGTATCTTTCACGAAGCTTGAGCACGGCCACAGTCACGGTCAGGGCAGTAAGAAAGGCTGTTAGTAATGCCTCACCGTGCCATAGCAAAGTATGGATACAGTAATGCACAACTCCACTTGGATGCAGCATTTGCCGGCTTCATATGTCCACTTTTTGATATGTTGAGAAACGTATGATTTTGAGGCTTTTCTGCCTAAACACAACGCCGAGAGCAGTTCATCCGGTGTCGTGCTCTCGTAAAGCGAGTGCGTGGTGACCTGCATAGATCATCGGCGGGTCACGTGCCACGTGGGCATGCCCATGCCCAAGTCCAAGCCCGAATGCCGACCTGACAACGCTGATCGCACGCCTGACACCCAACCAGCCGTCAATGAAATGCAACGAGCGTTCGCGTAGGCATTCCGGAACCCGTTAGCTACTACGGTGGTACTCCGTCGCATTCACTCTCAAAGGCTACGACGTGTGTGACATCATGGGCACTCGCTTAGTTTAATGAGCCCCACCAGCCCGAGTTGGGATTGGCCGCTCTTGGCGCCGGCGCCGGGACACCTGCCGTTTGCGGCGAGCCGTGGGAGGACAGAAGGATCCGTGGGTGGTGTCATGGGGGGTTCCTAAGATGGGGGAGAGAGATTTTGTCGCGTCGTTGGAACCAGGTGCCAGAACCAACAGGTGTGTGACGGGGGCGAGGGCGGCGATTGGATGAGTGCGGGGTGACCCCAGGAAGTTGGACAGCCCCAGGAAATGGCAAAATGGGCACAGGAACCAGGGCCAGGGCAGAATCCAGCTGAAGGGCTGGTCATGTGCGCTGCCGCTGCGCCGCCATGTGCGCCTCCAGCGCCGGCGGCCCTGAGCGCCAGCCAGCGCTCGCGTCGAGGAGGGCAAAGCGCATTAATAATGGGGGGCTCCACCGTGAAACGCTCATCGAGTCAAACGAGTCAGCCGCAGCTGGGAGCGGTAACCCTCGGCTAACTTGCTCGAGGGTCTGCTGGTTGCTCACTCTTGTGTGCGCTTGGCTTCCGAGCCGGGTTAAACAGCCGAGAAACACCCGGGGACGCGGACGGGTCACGGCGGGGGATAAGATTTCAGGCGCCTAACCCTCGTGGATTAGGCCAGTTTTAATATCGGCCTCACTCCGAGTTTTGACTTGCCCAACAAGCGGTAGCGAAGGGAAATGAATACAACGTAATCACCGTCAGATTCAGCCGTCACTATTGTCCAACCGTAAACGGACCACGGAGCCCCGGGTTCTGCTAGTCGTCTGGCAGGTCTCCGTCGGGAAGAGCCGGCGGTGCGAGTGCAACACTGCTCTCTGCGACGAGTCGACGACTCGGTGGTCAGCGAACCCGAAGGAGTCGGGCCCGTCTCACCGTGGCTGCATCGATCGGCAGCGCAAAGACAGCTCTCTAGCCGGAGCAGCAGAGCTAAGGATGCCACTGGACAGTAAGTGGTGGAAGTTGACGCAGGTCAAGATCCTTGGCTGTCGGTGTAACCGCTCAAGCAGCGAAGGTGAGATGCTTGTGTGGAGCTCCGGGGAGAGACTGAGGGAGAGATACGGGGGGATGGATCTGATTCGCTTGGCCGTCGTCAGCGGCGCCGGCAACGGAAATCTCTTTCTTCGCTGAGCCTCGGGGTAGCCTCGGCGGAGCTGCCACTAGCAGCCACCTAGCCCGACCGGGACTAGCCAAGTCGCCTGAGTTGCCCCTTGCGGGCTGTGGGGCTTCCCTCTGCTTTCTCGCGGGGGCAGCCAAGAGAGAGACAGAAGAGGTATTGCCATGGGGGCCGGGGCTGCTTTGTGCTATATAAGTCTGTGATGGCTCCCTCCCTCTCGAGGATCCATTCTCTTTTCTCTCTGTGTCTTTTTTTTCCCTTCTTTGTGGTCTGTCCCATACTGTCTTGTCAGTGATCCGTCAAGATGTGGACAAACACTTCAGGCCTCCGGGGCAAGACCCTGCACATGTTCATCACCTTCACAGCCGTCATGGGTTTCTCGCTCTTTGGCTACAACCAGGGCATGATGTCCGGAATTATCGCCGGCAGTGAGTTCGTCAACGAGTTCCCTCCCCTCAAGATGCCCGACGACCCCAGCGACGCCGTCTACCGTCACATCAACGTCCTGCGTGGTGGTGTCACCTCGTGCTACGAGATTGGTTGCTTCTTCGGTGCGCTCTTCTCCATGTTCTTCGGTGAGCGCATCGGCCGTACTCGAATCATTGTCTCTGGTGCCTCCATCCTCATTCTCGGCGCCATTATCTCGACTGTTTCCTTTGGTCCTCACTGGGGTCTGGGCCAGTTCGTGATCGGGCGTGTAGTCTCCGGAATCGGCAACGGAATGAACACCGCGACCATTCCGGTGTGGCAGTCCGAGTGTTCGGCCTCGCACAACCGTGGTCTGCTCGTCTGCTTCGAGGGTGCCATGATCGCCGTCGGCACCTTCATCGCCTACTGGGTCGTCTTCGGTCTCTCCTACGTCGACCAGTCCGTCCAGTGGCGCTTCCCCATCGCTCTCCAGATTCTGTTCGCCATGATCGTCGTCACCGGCGCCATCCTCCTCCCCGAGTCACCCCGTTGGTTCATTAAGCGCGGCCACCACGCCGAGGCCATCGAGGTCCTCGCCAAGCTCAACAACCAGTCGCCCGACTCCGACGCCGTCCTCACCGACTTCAACTTTATGAAGGCCGATGTCGAGATGACCGACGCCAACCAGGCCAGCTGGAAGGTCCTCTTCACCGGCGGCAAGACCCAGGAGTTCCAGCGCTGTCTGCTCGGCTGCGCCGGTCAGTTCTTCCAGCAGTTCACCGGTTGCAACGCTGCCATCTACTACTCGACCCTGCTCTTCGAGGAGAACCTGCACATGGAGCCCCGCATGGCTCTGATCATGGGTGGTGTTTTCTCCACCGTCTACGCCCTCGCCACCATCCCCTCCTTCTTCATGATTGAAAAGGTCGGTCGTCGCAAGCTTTACCTCATCGGTTTCCTCGGCCAGGGTCTCTCCTTCGTCATCACCTTCGGCTGCCTGATCAAGGACAACGAGAACAACGCCAAGGGTGCCGTCGTCGGTATCTTCCTCTTCATCACCTTCTTCGCCTTTACTCTGCTTCCCCTCCCCTGGATCTACCCTCCCGAGATCAACCCCCTCCGCACCCGTACCGCCGGTGCCGCCGCCTCCACCTGCACAAACTGGATCACCAACTTCGCCGTCGTCATGTTCACCCCGCTGTTCGCCGCGACCTCCCCCTGGGGTGTGTACCTCTTCTTCGCGCTGATCAACTTCATCGGTGTCCCCGTCGCGTACTTCTTCTTCGTCGAGACCGCCGGCCGTGAGCTCGAGGAAATCGACATCATCTACGCCAAGGCCCACGTCGAGAAGCGCATGCCTTTCCGCGTCGCCAAGGAGATGCCCAAGCTCTCCTTTGAGGAAATCAACCAGCAGGCCCGCGAGCTCGGTCTCGACACCACCACCACCCACGCCCCGCACTCCGAGCTCGGTATGAGCAGCGAGTCCAGCGACAACGAGAAGCAGACGCACACCGAGCGTCAGTGAGCGCGCTGTGCCTAAAAGCTGTGTCCAGTTAGGCTTGCCTGACTCACGGTTGACCCGAGTCGTCTTGACCCAATCTTCAAGACGCTGCTGGGGACACGGCACTCAAATACATTTTTGTTATCGTTCATGTTATCATGTTGTGTTGTTCTCGCAGCATAGATTGCTTGAGATAGATTCCCCCTGTTTTTGTTTTTATTTTCCAGTGAGGCTGGTTATGTCCCACAACCTCACTGCGACGCGATGCGATGCACTGCGAACCGCGTTCCCTCTAAACTATTCCTCAAGTGGATGGTCGCGCGGTGATCGCTGATGTTCTTCATGTTTATGATTATACCCTGGTATCTAGACTAGACTAGATGTGCTCTGTCTATACCGCTCGTTTGCTTTGGTTTGGTCTTGGGTTAGGTTAGAAATGAATCGCCTTGGCTTGACAATTCAGCTTCTTTCTACAATTCGTACGTCTTACTACGTAGTCTTTTAGTCTTCGTATTCGGAACTCGATTTGTCGCTCCTCTTGCGATGGAATTGATTTTTTACCCAACGCCCATCTAGAGATCGATCCTTATTGTAACTTTACTCGCGACGCGCTTTTCTCCATATAATATTCCACCTATTCTATCTCCTAGTCGATCTGTTTCATCTTCCGAATCAAATGCTAAGCTTTTGACCTGTAGAGCATGACCTGTCACTAAACGCTCAACATCTTGCAGGCGAAACAAGCTAACACTGAATTCGTCCGATTATCCCTCTTGTCTGACCCGACACTATCCTAAAACACGGCGAAAGAGAAATATCTGTCAAACGTATATTTCTTTATTTCTTTGCCGTGGTGTATCTCCACCGCCCATACAATTCGCCCGATCAGAAACATCGCCTGATGCAGCCGTGTCTTGTTGCGGATATATATCTCCACACCGACACTTCCTCTACTCTCCGGCGGAGTAAGACTGAATCCGGCAGAACCTGATTTTGGGTTTGTCAATAGAAGCTCAATTATCAATATTAAGCTTTTTGCGCAGCAAGGAGACAATGAGTCTCTTGTCTCATCCCTTACTGCGATGACACCGTGGCTGACACCGTGGCGTTCCTCATTATTTCGCTCATGGTCCTTATTTTTTGGTTGGAGAGGGGGGCTCGGCATGTGAAGATGCCAAACAGTGCAAACCTTGGAGAACATGAATCACGTCTGATCGGAAGCGCCTTCCTTTTGTGACGTTGCAACCTTGGGGGTGAGGTCGAGGGTCGAAAACGGACAGCTCTCCGCTTTCCAGAACTGCCCGCATCTTTTGCTAACTCCTACGCTCAGTTCTTACCATGGAGATAGTTTCTCTGATTGCATACCTCGCTGGTTTGCAGCGTTGAGCTTTTGCCACTCCGTCTCACTGGTTCAGGCACAGACCACAGATCACGTCTCAGCCACTGATGTCGCTGCCTGGGCGGAGTCTGAGATCCGGCACTGACCACCTCACGTGAGAGCCAGGGACAGAATGACGCCTTAATCCTCAGGCACCAGCCCGCTGGAGCCTGCCAGGCAGCCGCCCCGCAGTCCACTTGCGGAGTACATCTACGGAGCTGTCAGATTAAACCAGATCATCACGATCCAGTGTCAACATACCATGGAAACTTTCACCAAAATGACTGAACCTGCCCTCCGTCCTCCCGACTTCACGGCGTACGACCCGCAGTCGCAATCGCCCCTTTTCACCACCCTCCCCCCGGAAATCCGCTCCGAGATCTTTACCTACGCCCTCTCCCCCTTCGAAGACACAACAAACCTCTACGAGCGAGACTCATACTGGTCCAGACCCGGATATAGCGCGCCACTCAAAACCCGCACCGATCTGCTCCGGACATGCAAGCTCGTGTACGCCGAAAGCTGGTTCATGCCGTTCGCGCTGGCCGAGCACTCATTCTACCTTACGAGCGGGGCCCGCGCACCGGGCAAGAAGATCAGCTGGCAGTGGGATCGAAGGAAGCTTGAAGGGGTGTTGAAAATCCTACATGATAATTATGCGCAGCGCGGGGAGAAAGTGGAAATGGGCGATCTGCGGCTGTTTGCTCAGATGTACCTACTCGAGCCGGGGCAGCTACTGCAGAACGTGCTCGATGCGAAGTACTTGTGTCCACGGAGGGTACATCTGACGCTACGGTATACGGACTTTTGGCACTGGGAGATGAATGAGCGGTTGCGGATCGGCGGGGACTGGGTGAAGAGGGCTCGGTTCCCGGATAGCGTGAGGAGCTTCGTTGTTGATTTTGAGAGCCTGGAAAGGAGGAAGGAGGAGGTTGATATTCTGGTCGCGCAGGCAGTCGAGAAATGGGTGTTTAAGCGCAAAGACGGACGGGTTCTCGCCGCAACACGCGACGATCTGGAAACGACCAAGTGGACGGGCAGCTCGATGTTTGAGCGAACACGCTGGATCCGCGATGAAGTGAGGCCCGGCCAGCTAGATTACTACGTCCTCACGGCGACGTGGAGACTCCAGCCGCCATCTTCTGATCCCACTCCAGCCGAACAAGGTGTTGACATGAACATCCGCGTCCCACATACCTACCAACAACCCGCCCCTCCGTACCTCGGCCGCAACACTATCGCCCAGGATGACATGGACCAGGCTGGCGTGGGGATGGACACGCCGGCTGAGGAGACTGTGAGTGCGATAGATCGGGTTGCGGAGGAGGCGGCATCGGCCCGAAGAAGGAGGCGGGCGCACTATCGCCATGTGTACGACCCGACTCTCGAAGCTAGTGATTCGGACGACTATCAAGATCTATAGTCTGCTCTTGCAATCTACTTTCTGGGCATAGCCATGACGATGATACGAGTCCTGCTCAAGTTTACATTCAATTTGATTGTTAGCTGGGGAGTGACAGTGATTAAGCAGTCGCACTGGAGGTTCGACCTAGACATTGATGTCTTACATCTCCATGCGCTCTGCAGTACTGTGCGCAGGGATCTGTCCCTGATCGACATTATACCACCATATTTTCACTAGCTACTAAAGTAATACTTTGACGGCTGATTGCAAGGGATATCCTGAATTGCAGTGATACTATCCAATAACGATCCGTCGTCCGTAGAGTACATGGTAAGGTTTCACCGCCGGTCATATAACTACGTATATCAAAATTGATAAGCCTATCCTGTGACTGGAGAACCAATAGACGAACATAGGTACCTATGGTACATCCATATTCCGATCCCTATTGAAAGTATGCATGTCCTCCGCCCCTTAACATCCAGAACTCACTTACCTACCTACGGTAATAAAGATACGGCTCCAGTTACGCTCCAAGCGACGCCTCAACCATAACCCTCAACCCCTCCTGAATCGCCTCCTCATTCCTCCACTCCGACCACGTATGATCCAGTATTCCTATCACCCATTAGCCCACATCCCATCAAACTAAACATCAAGACAAGGAAGAGAGAACTCACCCCAAGTATCATCACTATCCTGCACCCCCTGCCTCAAATAATAACTCCCGCTAACCGTCCAAACCATCCACCCCGCCTGCTGCTGTGGAATCCACGTCCGTAAACAAGACGCGTAAACGCTCTCCCAGGTCGTCTCGTCCTGCGCGAAGCCGAATTCCGTGAGCACCACCGGCATCACGTTCACGACGCTGCTGTCGTTGCTGGCTAAAGCCTTGAACCCCCCGTTCCACAGCGCACCGCTCAGGTTCGCGCAGCTGGTTGTGCTTGTGTCGTACGTGTGGAGTTCTAGCACGAGTTTATCGGCGTAGCTGAAATCATCGAGATGAAAGGTCGTGCCGTTCCCTAGATCTGCACCGGTCGGGATAGGCGCCAGCGTCGTGTCGTAGTTCAAGCCAGACAGAAAGATCAATGCATCCGGGTTCGCCGCGTTCACAACATCCGCTGCCTCGGTCATGTGGGTATACCACGTCTCCCAATTATACGGATACCCCGGGATCTCGGCGGGCGGCTGGCGGAGTTCATTCCGCAATCCAATAGAGGTGAAGGTTTCCCAGCTCTTCGCATGCTGGACCATGAACGCGAGCCCGCGCTTCCAGTTCGCTACGTCGAAGTATGTATCCCCGAACCAGGTATTCCCATCGTCGGTGTTGCAGCACCACATCGCGCGGGAGATGTGGTTGTCCAGGTGCACGTAGATGTCTAGCTCTGCGGCGGTGGAGGCGACGAGGTCGTACGCTTGGAGTCGGGTTGTGGTGTTTGTGATGGCTGGATTATGGGTGGTGATTTGGTTGAAGACCCTTGTTCCATTGGTTACGCCGAGTGCGTTGATCAGGGAGTCGTGGATGCTTGTGTCGACGCCCTTCTCGTAGATTTCGTCGACGAGTTGCGTGGGAAAGGTGAGGCGGATGGTGTTCATGCCGATGGATTTGAGCTTGCCCAACGTTGAGGCGATGGATGCGTACTGCAGACCTTCAGGGATCATGGCTTCGCCGGCGCCGGGCCAGTTCGCGCCGGCGAATGTGACGGTTTCGCCGGTGGAGTCGAGGATCCAGCGGGAGGAGACGGTCAACGGGAGGTGCAGTTGCGATGTAACGGGCGTTAGGAGGGCCAGGAGCCCTAGGAGGGAATGGGGGAGGGTGGGTAGCTTCATGGTGTCGGTGAGTGAGAGAGAGCGAGGGAAAGAGAGAGAGCTATGGTCTCTATGTAGGGCAATAGTGTAGAAGGCTATGGGCTTATTTATACCCTACCTACGTTCACCTGCAGACCTTGTATGAAGAACGGATTGATCGTAGCGTTTTCCTGGCTTGGTATGGTAGGTATGGCCTGAGGGGTATGATGAGACAGGCGCAGCACTGACGTACCCCGGCCTTCTCCGCACCCGCAGGCAGGATGAACAAGGTTGTTAATTTGGAAATCTGCAGAATGCATCTCATGACGTCTCTTCCATCCGAGACCCCCGAGGCGTGGGTTAGTAGGGCACGGGCTTGGATGTGGAGCGGACCGGAGAATTGCCGTCTGGGGTAAATCGGCTAAACTCAGGTGCATGAAGAAAAGCCTTGTAATGCGGGGTGATGCAAGTCATTATTTTGTCAATATGTTGTTATATACAGGGTTCGTAGATTGATTGCCAAGGGGACGTGGTCTGATGGGTCATTGTCCCATTGTTCCATTATCCCCCCCGCCGCTCAAGGGAACCTCCACGAGAAGCTGGCGCAGCTCATTCCACGGCAAAATCGGGAATACTTCTGCTCTGCACATAGAACTCGCTGTTCCGCTTTTTGGGGCCTAGATTTGGCCCTTCTCGCCTGACAAACATCTTCCAGTACTCCAGCGCCTTGTACATCTCCTTCCCGAAACAGTGCCAAACGACGACAGTGAGCTGCCCTCCACTACCTGCAGAGTATTGCATACGGAACTTCGTCGGGCAGCTGCGGCAGCGGTAGATAAATTCCTTTTCATATTCTGACGCAACCATCTGCGCCTCTTCGCTAGGCGCTGGTTTGCGGAATCCGTTTGCCTTTGCGACACCATGTCGATGGCTTTCCGGAAATGCGGTCACAATGGCATGAGTCAGAAGAGACCCATTTGTAGAAGACTTTGTCGAGCGGTAGGCTGTGGATGGAGGCAATGTGCTGGTGGTGAGATGTGCACATACACGAAGTGGGAGGGTTGTTATATGCTCGGCCATGAGGGGTGAGCCCGAGGACGTGCTTAGATGGTACTCCTGTCTCATAACAAGACTACGATCGACCCAGCTGGCTGACGATTGAAGTCGATAGTGCAGCGGTCCCTGCGGGGTTGTAAAGTCGCCGCTGAACAAGTCGACTGTTGGATTCGAAGACAGATCATGAGGCCTGGACTCAAATGCTTGCGCAATGTGCAATAGGACGACACTATATCCACCCAACGGCGTCTGCGGCCAAAAGTCCATCGACGCCGTCTGTCCAAAACACAGTTTCGTGAACTTGGTGCTGCGGTGCGCATGAGGTGCCTTGAGTGGTGGGTGCAGGATTCCGCAGCGGACGCAGTACTCCAGCCCCTGCAGATCGCGATGCAGCAGCTCGCAGAGGGTGAGATCTGACGGTTGGTCATAGGGCTGGTAGATTCGTCTGAACTTTGTCCATGCTGCAGTCCCGATGGCGTGGAGGGCGGCCTTGCAGGTCAGGGTCAGGCATACTCCGGCGATCGGGGAGAGAAGCGCGACTATCTCGTCGAATAGTTCTCGTGGAAGACTGAAGAGACGAGTATTGAGGTTTGCATCAGTGTCGTGGTTGTTTCGTCGCAGATAACTTGGCTTGGGCTTGGGCTTTCTTGTTGGTTTAGGGCTTGAGGTTGTACTGTGGCCATGACCACGTGGAAGCCCACTGACGGGCTGATATTTTGGCTGGATGCGCTTAGACCGTCGGACTGGTGGCATTGTTGCGTATACACACACATTTCTTTTTTTTTTTTTTTTTTTTTT